>NC_140820.1:905000-925000 GCF_050613455.1 Vespa mandarinia
ACGTACGCGCATAAAGTAGGTAGTATTCACCAGTCTGACATTAAATCCGCTTACCGTGCTACATTTCTCCGTTGACGTCTACATGCATTTATGTGTGTTCGTACGTAAGTGCACTGAAGTGAGTGAGTGAGTGAGTGAGTGAGTGAGTGAGTCAAGCGACACGCTTAGAACTAAAGAACCTGCGAATTTTGTAACATTCTCGTGGATCTCCACGGCGTTGCGATTTTCACATAATATTTTCTGCATTCTATGTGCACTCGTGCGACTATAGATATCGTCCACGAGAAAAGAATTGTCTGTTAATCGAGTGTACATCATTTGCCATTTTAACGGAATGACTGGATATAAAAATTATCACATACGTCGGGAAAAAAAAGAACAAAAAAAAAGAAGAAGAAGAAACGAAAAAAAAAGGAAAGAGAATTTTGTATAATTGCCATGTATCAATGTTACATTTGGATTGTCGACACTAACGACGAAATTGCAAAGCCCTGATCGAGATTCGTATTTTACTATCTAAAACCGACTTAGACCCGACTGATCCAAGTTCTCGCGGTTTTGAGGATGCTGTCGGTACTAAGAAGAGCAGAGGAGGACGTCACCACTCCCTTTCGTCCCTTTCCTTGCATCGTTACCACGTCTGCGACCCTCAGATTAAAGCGACCGCAGGGAGAAGTTTGACTTAGACTATCTACCAATAGTGTAAGAGATCGTACGTTACAGTTTCCACGCAGCTCTGCTTCGTGCCTCATCGCGTTACATCGTAAAACGTCAAGAGCCCGGAGGTCAAAGGGAAACTAAATCCTTTGGGCGTTATATGCAAAACTCTGTTAATCGAAACGTATGCGTTAGTTGTTGTGTGAATAATGAAGAAAGTGTCGTGAAAGTATTCAATGTATTTCAGACTTACACGTGTGCGTGCGTGCGTGCGTATGCATACATATGTATGTGTGTGTACGTGTGTGAGTATTATCGATAAGCTCTTTTGAAACGAGTTTGTTTCGAACCCCATAAAAAAAAAAAGTTTCGTTCAAAACACTTGTCAACATTTTTATTAAAATATTAATAAAAATACCTTTCAACGCGATCACTCAAACATTTAATCTTTAAATTCCAATAACATATTTTAAGACTGAACGAAAATTAAATCGTACTTGTAAGAAGAAAATGGGGTGACTTTACGAATGAGCTTTACACCGATAACGCAATTCGATCTTTCTCGGATTGTAATGTAAACGTTCATTCAGATTTCGTAGGACCAAGCTTTAATCCAACAAATAAACTCAAAATTGGCATAATCCATGGCGCTTACCGTGGGCATGTGCCACGTTCGCACGCGTTCACACCGAAGATGTGATATAATAAACTCGAACAAACACTTTGCCAAGGCCACAAAGCTTATTACAATGTATGTATATCCGGTAGAAGAGAAAGTCAGTAGAGTCGGTATTATGTTCTTAATACTTCGCACCATTCTCGGAACGGCTATTTTGCCGAATAATCAAGACTCGTTTTACGCGAGTTTTCCAACCATTACGATGGAATTCTCTAAAACGGATTACTCACGATAGAGATGGAGAGAAGAATATATAGATAGAGAGTGAGAGAGAAAAAAAATATGAGAAAATCGAGAAACGCTTGTTACAAGTAGCAATTCTTTCGACGATTCTCGAGAATGAGTGCATCACTTAACCGACTTGATCGTTCAGAGAATACCCTCTGATATTTTTCAAGTCCAAAAGTCTATACACATCCGGTGACTCTCAAAAAGGTTTAAAAGCTTCGATGGTCCGATTTAATCCGGCATTCGTTCGAGCCGATTACAAAGGTGACTGTTACTTGTTTTTTTTCCTCCCTCCTCTGTCCCCTCCCTCAACTCCGTCCAACCCCCTCATCGATTTCTGAACAACGAAGGAAAAAAAAAAGGAAAAAAAAAAAATAGAAAACGAAATAAAAAAAGCTTGGAAAAAGCTACGAACCGTGAATGTTTAGTTAATGACTACCGATTTTACAGGTACTTACAATAATACGCCCCCTATCTGACAATTTATACGATCGTCATTGCTATAATAAATTAAACGGTACAAATTTAATTATACGAATCTTCAATAATTACTAACTCCTCGCGCAGCGATTACAACGGCTGCGTTTACGCTTGACTTTTTTAAATTATTAAGAGATTGAAAAAATTGATTGACAAAGGATGTCTGTGTGTGTGTGTGTGTGTGTGTGAATGTATGAGAAAGAGAGAGAGAGAGCGAAAGAGCAAATAATTGTACAAAATTGATGACTATTCGACACTCGAGTGAAATTTATTTTCAAAAATCGTAAGAAATCCTCAAATCAGCATCAAACTTTTTATCTTTGAATTGGTCACACTTCTCTTTCTCATTCTCACGCTTGCACGCTCGCTCGAATTCTCTCTCTCTCTCTCTCTCTTTTTCCTTTCCTTTTAGTTTCTTTTTTGTATCCTACAGAACCAATGAAATTTTCGATTCGGTTGGACTATCGAGCACGTGGTGGCACAACGATAAGTGAAGATGCACGACGAATAGCGCAAGAAGCGAAAGTTAAGGCGAGTTTTCCTCTTTTTCAGCTTTTCCTATAAACCGAGTTTGCTTCCTCTCCTTCTTCTTTTCTGAATTTCTTCGTTCTTCTTCTTCTTTCCATGTTCTTCTTTCTCCAGATATATATATACATATATATATACATATATTTCTCGAGGTCGGTGAGAAACCGTAGTATTGAATTTACTGTCACGGAGTCGTAGGTAAGATCTTTTATTCGTTTAAGCCTCGTTATCTTTTACAAAGTTTCGAGAAGAAAGAAAGGAAGAAGAAGTAAAAAGAACGACGTCACATCCGGACGTGTTTTGCATCACGTTCAAAAATTCTCACGTGGTTTTAAAATTAAATTAACAAAATGCTTGCTGCTAACCTGCTAACCAGCGAGGTTATATATATATATATATATATAAATGTATATATGTTAGAAACGTTCCAAAGAGACGGAATAAAATATGATATTATTGTACTGTTCGCGATAATACATTACCAGGCCAATTACTATCAAGTATAAATCACGCGTGTACTTTGCGGTTGGATGATCCCGAAGCTGTACACTTTGTTACAAACAATTCGGTACACATGCATTTGTATTACTACCTTGTTCAATTTCAAACATTAACGTAATTTACACCGACCGATCTTTCTGAGTTAACGAATGGTAGGAAAGTTTTTAATAATACAAACCCGTCACGAAACCCACGAATTATAGGAATATATATATATATATATATATATATATGTATATATTATAGTCGATTGCACTTGCGCTAATCTCTGCAAGGTGACTCAATAGCAACCAATATGATCCATTTACGTAATTATAAGTATATTAAAAAATAAAACTAAGGGGTAATTACAAAAGTTATTAAATTTTATATTCACGTTTAACGAGAAACATTTCTAGATCTCTCGAATCTCGTATATTCTCCATCCTCCTCGAATCAACCAAAATAATCTTAATCCGAGTATCCTCGGAACGATCGCAATTTACTAATCGGATAAAAGGTAACTGGCCGTTGGAAAAGAAAAAACAAAAAATGCAAATTTAAAGCGGCCATACGCGCGGAAATAAAAAGAGAGAAAGTCAGGGAAGAAAGAGAGGAGAAACTTAATCCAAGATTAAGTCGAGCGAAGGTTTCATCGTCAAGTGTAGTGCGAATGCAGGGAGCTTGTAAACGATTGCTAATGCGCCAGAGCTTGAGATTTACGAGCACGCTCGACGCTAGAAAAAAAATCTCTAAAACGGTTTCTTCCTCTGTCGATCCTACTTGACTCTCGACTTAATTAAATATAGGTATATCCGAGAAAACGAGGTACTCCAAAGGACGACGAAGCAAGAAAAGTTTTTATCGAGTTAAGGGGAAAAGTCCTAGAAACGTTCCGAACGTTTTCTCTTCTTCGACATTTTAAGTCGTAAGAAAGAAAGAAAGAAAGAAAGAAAGAAAGGAAGAAAGAAAGAAAGAAAGAAAGAAAAGAAAAGAAAAAGAATGACGAATAGCGGTATTATTCGGTCGGTGATCTTTCGATTTATCGATAGTTCCCATGGAATATCAGTGCTATCTAGTTTCTTCCTTTAACAATCGAGTGGCTCTTCTCGAATAGAGAGGAGGAGGAAGCTTGCTTTCCTGGGACGAAGACCGCAGTCATTGCGGTCCACGATGTTTTGCATGCTTACCTAAGAGACTTCGTAAATCACGACTAAACGGTCCACCGGCGCTTCCCTCGTTATACCAAATTTTCGCATAATATACACAAGCATTGCATCCAACACCAGTACCAGCACCAGGCACCAGCAGCACCAAACCCTTACTCTCGCGCTATTAATTTTATGCAGACCCGCTGAAAGAGCTCAACGTATACACGACGCGCGTACATAGACGCACAACGCCTACGCGGCACTTCCAAATTTAATTAGACCGTGTATCAAACTTATACCTTCGAGCCTTCGTTGTATACGCGGTACCCTCCGATAACGCTGCGAGCGTGTTTCCACTCCGATTATTACATCCTTGTTGCTTAACCTGTTAAATCGCGTGCAACGATCAACGACCTTGTCTTGTATTCGATTTAATGACGACAACAGGACTTCTGTACTTCTCTAATGATTATCAATGAATTATCAATCAGAAAATTCTTAAGTTCTGGTACGAACGAACGTTCTAATGCCGATAGGTAAAAGAATATAAATAAAAAAGAAAGAAAAATGATAGAAAAAAGAATGATAATTTGCACTCTGGAATAATAACGAATAGGATGGCTTAAACGAGCCACGCATCGGGCAATGGCCGAACGTGTTTGCTGGCGCGAACGGACACGTTCGAGACACGTACCAAATGTCACCGGTAACGCCGTTGTTGAAGGCTCACAACATTGTCCTGGCGACTCTTCTCTCCTTCCCTCTCGAGTTTCCTCCTCCTCTCCTCGTCATCCTCCTCGTTGGCTCTTCGCTTGAGTGGCGTACCACGTGCGCCGCTAACGGCACTTCCGGAACGCGCGTTCTCGTTTTAACCAGCCCACCTCCTCTCAAACCCTCCTCCTCCACTTATCTCATGAGCTGGATATAGCTCGTTTCAAACGTCACTGACCAACCAACGCTTTTCCAATGTACTGCTTTTATTTTCTTCTTTTATCATCTGATTGATCCTCTTGTTCGCCTCTTCACTTGGATATTATCGGGAAACGATCGCTCGACGAAAGATTCGATAAAGATTTCTTTTCCTTTATTTCATTTTATCGAACAAAAGGAAATCCATTGTCCAAGGAAAAATTATCATTGATTTCTGTTATTGAAGATAAATAGAAAAATGTTAAGTTATAAAGGACGGCGTTGTAACTATTTTCGTATGAAATTCAATGCTCGAAACTTTTTAATAAAGCATTTCTCGTGTCACCTTTATGGAAAACAATGCATATACTTTCTTTTCATTCGCGAAAGATATTGAAGTTCAACTGAGGAAAATTTAAGATACTCCGTATATTACTCGAAAGTAGCAAAGCACTTACTTTCTATTCGGACGGATAATACACGAGTCGAAACGTTTTCGCAAAGAATAACTGTGACGCGCGGTAGGCAAGAATAAAGTCGATGGAATATTATTATACTGCATCATAGTCACCGGCAAGGCGCAAAGAAAAATCCTTTGCATCTGCAGCTGACTAAGGCGGAAGTATAAGTAATGGTCGCGCGAATTTTCACCGTGCTGGACGCGTACTGTTTTCTCTATGTATCCCTACATGCATACATGCATGCATACATACATACATACATACATACATACATACATACATACATACATACATACATACATACATACATACATACATACATACATACATACATACATACATACATACATACATACATACATACATACATACATACATACATACATACATACATACATACATACATACATACATACATACATACATATATATATATGTGTATATATGTATATAGGGTATGTGCGAAGAGGCCGTCTCATTTTTTCTGTTATTCCTGTTAAACACGAGGAAATTTCAACATGATAAATAAATTAAAGAAGGGAAAAGAGAAAACTGTATGTCCTTCGTAGCTTAATAAAAAACATTTTTCCAGCAATTAATTTATACAAAGACAAAAGTGTTACTCCTTTGAATTATTTATACATCTATTTTAGAATTCCTACCAACGGAAGAGTCGGAAACAACTAGGATAGTTTAATGACGATAATTATGTATAAAAGTGGCGCAGAAATACACGAGAGATTCCAGCTCTTTAGCCAACGTTATAAAAGAAGCATAGAATGAAAAAAACAACGAGAGAGAGTGGGGAGAGGAGAGAGAGAGAGAGAGAGAGAGAGAGAGAGGGAACAAATGTAAAACCACATTTGTACCTAACTCGTTGTACTACGATACACGGTTTTAACATCACCACCGCGAGAATTTAGTCCAAGGAACGATCACGTTGGTCATTAAGCAGCTAGACGCATTCTCACGTTCCACGATTCCACCGCTAATTGCTGTCAAAAAGAAATTAATTGCCGATAATTACCATAATTATACGCCCACGCTACGAGTATTAATATTTATGCAATTATTAAAGCAACGCAATCTCAAAGGACCTGTTTTCTTTCCATCTAACGGCACAAAAAAAAGAAACTAAGAAAAAAGAAATATATATATATATATAATAAATATAATTTATCAAAAGAAATTGAATCTGATAATAGAAAGAAAAAGTAATGCAAATAAGAAGGATAAATGTCTAGAATATCGGGGACATTATGATATCTCTGGTAACAAGCCCACGTAGTGATACTATTATATCGTGCAGTGTATACGCCTTTGCCAGAACTCATCGTTAACGCAATAATTTCGTGACACTGTTCGCAAAATTTATGCTTCTATATGCGAAATGCAGTGCTCGAGCTCACACACGCGGCTCGGCCTGTTTTCCTCGCAAACTAACGCATGATGCTACCATTCTAAACGTCCAGATGTAAGGGAAACGTAGATATATTTTCGATCGATAAGATCGCGTAATGGTTATTACTAAAATGTTATCGTAACCAAAAGGTAAAACCTTAGGAGTCTTGCAAGAATAATAATGCATGCGAAATGAACGCGTGAAAACAAGGAAAATTTTTCAACCATCTCGAGCACACGGTTAATGCAACGACGATATTCCAGTGATGAGAGAGAGAGAGAGAGAGAAAGAGAGAAATGTAACTAAATAATAATAGCGGACAATTATTTTGTGACGACTTAACCGTACGACTCTACTTCCGCATCTAAACTTTTCCACCTACCCAGCAAATTTATAAAACTTTCCGCTCTTATAAATTAACAGCAGCGTGTCCGAACTTACTTTTGAATGAGTTCTAAAAAGAAAGGAAAAAAAAAAAGAGAGAAAAAAAAGAGAGAGAGAAAGGTAAAGAAAAAAAGAAGAAGAAGAAATAAAAAGAAGGAAGAAAGAGAGAGAGAAAAGAGAGGGAGAGAGAGAGAGAAAAGGAATTAAAAAACGCGAAAAAGAAGAACAGAAAGAATGAAAATCATAAATTCCCTTTTTAATGATTACGCCCGGCCTCAAAAATAAATCCAACAATAGCCGAACGTTTTTCCAGATAATACAAGGAGAGCAAACATTAGTTGGGATGTTCGCCCCTTTTTGTCCAACCCTTTTACCTTTGCACGTTCACGCATTTGGAATTCAGTCGCCACGATCCGAGAATCTATTCGTTACACTCTACTCGGTACTTACCACGAACTACTACAAATACGTGCAAAGATGAATGCATCTTCTATCTCCACATACGCATTACGAGGCCGGCAACACACCAGTAGCAACTCTACTACTCTTCTCACCGTAGGGTAAAGTCCGCTCCATTACCATCCCCTAAATCACACTGGTAACGTTTTTGGGACGGTCGAAACTCGGAGCTCTCGATGTTTTTGGCCTCATTAGTAGCCATCTCTCGGCTTGATGTGGTACACGAAGGAGGGGGTTCCTTGCTTCGTCGAGGAAGAGGAAGAGGAAGAAGAAGAGGAGAAGGAGAAGATACGAAAGGGAGCTTAAACGAAAGAGAGAAAGAGAGAGAGAGAGAGAGACAGGGGTTGATAGAAAGGGGAGAGAAAGAGAAAATAGGGGTGAGGACGAGAGTGGTTTCTGCTCCGCTCGAGGGCGGTTACAATGACTGCGATTAATATTCCCAATTCTGCCGAGAGTCCCGTCGTATCTTTCCCATGAGCAAACGTTCCACCTCTACCCGTTTCGTGCATTTGGACTTTGAAGTAGAACCGCTAGGACCACCAACGTCAACGTCCCATACCACTAACTTTCGACCTCCTGTTACGTCCGATTTCGACTCATCCTGGTAATTTCTACGATGGAATTTGCAACGTGACAATCGTTCTTGTATCATTCTTGTTGTTATCTTGTTTTTGTTTTTGAAATAATGACGATGTAAAAGCAATTACACGGAGATCAAATATAGAATGCAGAATAATTTTTCAAATATGCCCGACAACATTAAAAGTTTATGAAAATTTTTAACTTTCTCTATCCTCTCTCTCTCTCTCTCTCTCTCTCTCTTGCCTTTAAATTCTCAAAACCTATTAAACATGTAAAAAGCACAAAGAAAAAAAGAAAAGATGAAAGAAAGAGTAAAGAAATTCAACGCTTCTCGTTGGTACGTTAATCGTAGGAAAAATTAAAAGTGTAATCAAGATGACGTAACGCATATTACATTTCACGTCTAACAGTAAATTCCATTAGGTACACCAAATGCATACATACATTCCACTTTTCTACGAACGACCTACGTGTTCCTGAATATTCGAATAAATTTATCACGAAAGAAGACGATTCTGCAGAGTGTTTCTCTGCACAATTAAAAAAAGAAGTACCGTAGTAATTGAAAATCATTTCTAATAATGGATCATTCTTTAATATATGAAAATGTTTTTTTTTTTTTTTTTTTAATATAAATAAT
Source organism: Vespa mandarinia (assembly GCF_050613455.1). Classification (NCBI taxonomy): domain Eukaryota; kingdom Metazoa; phylum Arthropoda; class Insecta; order Hymenoptera; family Vespidae; genus Vespa; species Vespa mandarinia. The sequence goes on from NC_140820.1 coordinate 914,041, forward strand.
AAATGTGTAATATTAATATAAAAAAAAAAAAAAAAAAAAAAAAGAAAAAAAGAAATCTTAAAACTTTTTAATGCCAAAGAATAAATGAAATTTTCGAATTTTCTATTTAGAAAAGAATGAAAAATCAACTTGATTTATTCGATGAAATAATTTTTGTTAGTTTTAAACAGAATAAAATATACGAATGTTAAAAGAGAACGAATTGTAAATATGAGGAATAATCTACATAGTCACATCAAAGATACGACATATACTAAGGACTAGATATATATTAAGTCCAATGGTAGAAGAGAACAGTCAAAGGAAAGGATCGAGTAAGAGGAGGTGGTCTATGAAGTAACTAACTCACATATCTATGCTCACGAGTAGTACGGTTGTTGCCCTACTGGCACCTGATAGCTAATTACTCTGGATATATGTACATACATACACACTTTATAAACGCATGCGCTTAAATCACTCCCTCTCCTCTTCCCCTCCCTCCTCTCATTCTCTCTCTCTCTCTCTGTTATCTTACACATGCCGAAAAATAAATAAGTCTATTAAATAGGGAATACAAAACTGTAATTAAATCCTTTGATACAACGGAACAAAATAAATCTTTAATTAACAGTATACAGTGAAAGAGCGAGAAGGTATGGATCGATTGTCTGTTAAGTACATAATCTAATCCCCACGACGATGTCTTAAGACTGAAATTAACGATCCGCTTTAACGAGGCACGCGACGTAATTTTCTACATAATGACGTAGCCAAGTTAACAATAAAACTGATTAAACGACGATTGACACTCGTTTCGAATACTCAGTCAATAAATGTCAATTTCACGAACGATTGTGAGAAAGAGAGAATCATGATGATGATGATGATGATGATGATGATGATGATGATGATGATGATGATGATGATGAGGGAGATGAAGGAAAAAAGGAATCGTGTTTGGCGAGAGGAATAAAATAAAACAAGAAAAACAATTTTTTTGTTTTCTATCGTCGAGCAAAATATTAAAACGACGAAGATGATCTCAGTAAGGGAGAAAAACACAAGGGAGAAAAGAAAAACTAGTCGTTAACGTTAACGCGACATATATTCAAGCTTCTTGACCTTTTCTCCGAAGCTTGCCGACTGGAGCAGCTTGATCCGACAAGCTTGAAAGATAAACCACCCAAAGAGAGAGAAAGAGAGAAAGAGAAAGAGAGAGAGAGAGAGAGAGAGAACTCGCTTTCGTGGACTTTTCTCTCGACTCGAGGATCGTCCATCTCCGACGTCGTTCATAACTTATTATTAGCTTTACAGCTCAGAGGTTCACTGACTCCTTGTAGTCAGCCACAAAAAAATATATGTATCCATCTAGCTACATCGTAATCGTCTATAGTTCTCCAACCCTTTACTCGAGTTTACCTATCAGTATATGTACCCTCTAACAAAGGACTTTTTGAGAATACAAATTTTCTTAGAGAAATGTGTGTAACATGAAATCAAAGAGAATGAGATAATAGAAGAGAAGTGGTTGAATTTATCTAGTCGAAAATATCCTCTCTCGGTAATATATTTAAAATAGGAAAGAGAGAAAATAGGGGGAAGAGCTCTCTTGAATTCCGTAAGGAGTTTGGTAAGTTTGTCAAATTGATTGACCCTTTCCAAAAAATGATTTGCCAAAGGTTTACGACGAAAACGCAAAAGAGACGCAACTACGACGTACCTTCGGTTGTGAACAGTGCTTAAGCTAACGTTCTATCGACATGCTTGGGAACTGGAGCTGGTAGGGCAGCTGCTGCTAAAGTATGCATGAGCAGAGACTGTTTTGTATCGGTATACTCGGCGCGTGCAGGTACTGCTACACTAGTGCGCTCTAGATTGTTCTGCTATCGTTACACGCATACACACGCACGCATACACAAACAAAGAGAGAGAGAGAGAGAGAGAGAGAGAGAGAGAGAGAGAGACACATATACTCTGACGCGCGTGAACCGCGTATAGTCTCTGATACTACCGACCATTTGATTAAGGTCGATAGGGACGCCTCGTCGATGTAATCCGGCTCGTTAACCGGAGAACAAATCGAGAACAGACTATGAGAGTTTCGATATTAATTAAATGGTTGTGTATAAAATGAGAGAGAGAGAGAGAGAGAGAGAGAGAGAATGAGAGAAATAAAGAGAGAGAGAGAGATAGGAGTGTATTGGAATGAGTTTGTAAAATCGAAAGAAAAGGAAACGGATAATCGCTTTATCACTTAAGAACCTTCCGAAGAAACAACGTGCCTTTCCGCTGTTGACCGTGTCGCGATAATCGAGCAACTTTATTCCCGGCTGCGTTCCAACGATTTTCCTAGGTCGAAGCTTAATTATCCTGCTGTACCTTCTCTCTCTCTCTCTCTCTCCCTCTCTCGAAATGCTAGTGCCTGAGCCTGTCGCACGTAGATAGAACACGCGTAAGCCGCGCTAACTAATCCGCTGCCTTTGACGTTTCGAAAGTCGACGATCTCATCGTCATTTTCGCAAGTAAACGGAAAGACGATTCTCATGAAAACAAAAAAAAGGTATGACGAAATTCAAAGCGAAAAGGTATGTAATTTTCTGAAATAATATTCTTTCGTGGAAGATTATCAACAGTCGAAATAATTATTCTACATTTGTAATTGGACTAACGACGTATTAAAAATTTACTCGTGTTTATCCCTTTGATTAAAATCGATACGAGTTAGCTATACATTTATTTTTCATGAACGAATACGAACCCTCTACGGCTTGAATACTTTCACGAACGATAAACATCCATTCGAATAATTTCCATCGTGTCTCTCTTTCTCTTTCTTTCACTCTCTCTCTCTCTCTCTCTCTCTCTCTCTCTCTCTCTCTCTCTTCCAGATACTACGGATTACCTTTGAGACTATCTTAGCTAGACGCGTCATAAAAGACAATGTTCAATGAGTTGTCAAGGCGGACTAGGGGCGGATTCCGGACATACGATATTAAGCTTACAAGCCGTAACGATATTCCGCCCATTGAGTTTTATAGAGGTGTCCCAGCATTAAATCGAAACTGCAGCTAGCTAGGTCGAAACAGATCTTCCCATCCTTTTCTCCTCTAAGCGGTTCCTTCGTTTTTCGCACGGAGAACAATGTTTCCATTTATTAGATTCAAGGAAACTTTTCAACATCTTACGATCTTAAAATTAACTTGAAAATTATTTTATTCGGTGAATACTTATCCTTTGAAAAATTTTTATTAAAAGAAAAACAGATTATAGGAATGAAGATCTCTTATTGCATAATTGAAAAAATTGAAAGATCAATTACGACATTATCTTAGAAATATATGTAGATTTTTTTTTTTTTCGTATCTACTATCAATAACTATGTTCGTCATTATCATGAGTGAATGTTGAACCACTTAGAAATCGGTATATAACCTATTCCTGAAGGCTTCAATCCAGTACGACAATCTCGCAGGTACATCGCACAAGGCTGCTAACTCTCGGACAAGGAGCCAACCTTTAATGTACGAGTCGTGTTCGAAGTGAAACCTGTTTGGGATAGTTACTAGACATAGTCGAAACTTCGACTGATACCTAGAGCTTCCCTGGCCCGTTCTCAGTTTGCGCCCGCGCACTCTCGTTCTGCACGTCTATACGAGGCTGAGAACGCTCACTGACCTCAGGTTTGGCTGCCTCAGGGTATAGTACTCACCGTGTCAGGGATATTCTCTGTATTTCTCTCTCTCTCTCTCTCTCTCTCTCTATCTATCTATCTATCTATCTCTTCATCTCTTTCTCTCTAGTTCACTTTAGACACCGAAGAGCCAACCGACATTACGAAGATAATTGTGTTCCGTAAAGCTCGAAGACTACGAGTAGCATGTTCGATAAAACTTTTTTTTTCTAAACTCTTCGGATCGAACGTGAAATGTTCTCTGAAACTTCTTTGATATTTTAGTAGTTAAAATACAAGGGAGCAGATAGAAAAAAAAAGAAAAAAAAAAATAATAATAATTCACGTTATTCTCCCGTCCACCTTTAGAATATCAAAATGAAATTGTCGTAGAATCACGTTGTTGCAAACTCGAAGCGACATCACTCGCATCATAATGTACGTAACACTTTCGGCATTGCTTTTAGTCCTACTACAGAGCCACAAGCGTAAATAATGCACGCTTTGGACCCGTTACACCACCCAGCTCGTCTAATTACAACGCGAACTTTATAAGGGCATGCGTGCGAAGTGCACACGAAGACGAAGTCTCTCTTATGCGACTGAAACGCTATAGGAATGGTGAACGAAATCATTTTGCTTTTACGTCTTTGCTCAGCAAAATTTTACCTCGTTATCCCGGTCGTTTGCTTTTATAGCATCTCTCACTCGTAGATATAACGATGTCAAATAAAATTCTGTTTAATCGATAAATACTCCCGATCGAGATACACGCGATCGAATGCGAGAAAAAGAAATTTAACGTTAAAGTTAACATTAGTGGGTGCTGTGCCATGAGGAAGTTACAAATAACTACGACACGTCTAGGCGAGTTAAGGTGACTCTGTCTGCTCGTCCAATTATCGTGGTAACTGCATCGTGACGCGGTCTGGACCACTACCGTAACCTTTAGCAGGAAATACCCCGTAGGAAAAGCAGTAAAGGTAGCGTAGCACAGCAGAGTAGAGCAAAGCAGAGTAGAGTAGAGTAGAGCAGAGCAGATCAGAGCAGAGCAGAGCAGAGCACAGTACAGTACAGTACAGCACAGCACAGCTCAACGCAACATAGAAGAACAGAGAACGCTCGACAGTGAGAAAGGACGGAAGGAGAAGTGGAGAACGAGAGCCGAGGAGCGAGAGAACGTTATTAACGGACGAACTTTATCGTTACTCTTGTACTTCTCGAGCAAACAGACGCGCGATGATACGCCACGATGATAAACAGCCCGGCAGTTTGGGCTACGGAAGCTAGATATTGCCGATGCGCTACAACTTCCACTGCTATACTTAATTTCCTACCCAACCTTTTCCAACCTCCTCCTCTCTCCCTCTCTCTCTTTCTCTCTCATACACACACACACACACAAATTCTCTCTCTCTCTCTCTCTCTCTCTCTATCTATCTATCTATCTCTCTCTCTGTCTGTCTCAGCCTCCACTGGCACTACGGGTCCGAGCCAGCGATGCACTTTATGAATAGCTTAATGGACTCCCTGGAAATTGAATCGACGATGGAAGGAGCGAATCGAGTCTACCGCATTGTTACGAGAAACGTGACTAATGATCACTTACGATCAGTTAGTAATTTTACCGTTTGTTTACTATTCGCCATCGTCGTATATTTACCACGCTTTTCGACTCCTATTCCTATAGTCATTTTCTATGTTCCATCGAATCACAGTTAATAGTAGACATGTTGAGAAACTCGAGGGGACACGAATCGTCCAACGAATTGAATCGATTCTCAACGATCGATACCACTTTGCACAATCCACGAAAACAAACATAGCTCGTAGCGCGTTAGTTACGAATAAGTTCGAGCTACTATAAATTTCTAAAGACTCGATAAACGTCCGGCCAGTCCTCGACTTTATCCACGGCGATAAATACTCAAAGGGAACGACGGTGGACGTCGGCTCGACGGTAGGATATCGACGCGTTTTACGGGATTTATTTCCTCGAAAGTTCGATTCAGAGTTTCGGGATACTAAGGAAAGGCTCTTGGCATCCAGTTTGCCTCTACGACCAAGTCTTACGCGAGAGCAGTTCCTATTTCGTGAAGGAATGAAGGAATTCGGTTTTGTTCGTTCAACGTGAAACTTTTTTATCCGATGTGAACGATAACGACATATAAAGAAGGAAAAGAAAAGAAAAGAAAAGAAAAGAAAAGAAAAGAAAAGAAAAGAAAAGGGAAAAAGAAAAAACATATATGTCCTTCCGATTGACATATGTATAATGTCATGACGTTGCAACGAGAAGAGGAGGATCTCAAAATGCATCGCTAACCGTCAACCACCAACGTAGTCCGTACGTCACTGTCTTGAGTTTTTAACGATTATTAACGAGTAAACCGAGAAGCGTTAGATAATTTTTTACTACCAACGTCTAAGAAGAAAAAGGACGAGAGAATGATCGACTTTAGTCTGTGAATGGTAGTCTAACGAGACGGCTCACGAATTAACGAGGTGGAATGAAACGTTTGCTAACGGATAATCGATTGTAACGTATTAGAGGATAACGTGGTTCGAAGTAACGACGAGTTGCTCTATCTCCAAAGACAATAAAAAGAAAAAAAAAAAAAAAAAAAAAAAAGAACAAAAAAAAGAAAAAAGAAAAGAAAAGAAACAAGAAAAAAAAAGAATAGGAAAAAGGAAAAGAGAAAAAAAAGATATATAGAAAAGATATATAGAAAAAAAGATTTTCAAGATGTTTCCATTTTAAAAGTAGCTCGAGCGATCTTGCAATTTGATTTGAGAAATATCGAGAAGACAAAATTCGTGTCTACCGTCCTTGTGGGTCGGTTAGGGCGGTAATGACACGATTTCAATTAATTTTGATTAAGCGAGGGCAGCGAAAGCAGAGCACCTTCCGGTGTTGCTAGAACGAGAACGACCCTAGGCTAGGCTGTTTCGATCCTGCAAGTTCCTCCGTACCCTTAAAATTGAAGGATTTAACGGTCACAGGAGAAATATTGTCCCGAAGATGGTAATATCTTATGTACGTACGATAGACAAATCTTATGCCACGATGGACGGTTACCCCTCGAGAACCTAACGTCATGTTCATGGCCAAACCTCGCGTACCAGGATGGAATTACTGCTACGAGAATTATTGGCATTTCCTGCCTCCACTCTCTGCTATCTTCTCTCTCTGCCCTTCTCCCATTTCTCCTTCCTTCTCCTCCTCCTCTCTATCCTCGTTCCTTTTAACTTTTCCCTTTCTTCTATTAGTTCTTCGAACTTCGTTCGAAACGTTCTTTGCATTGTGATCTAATGAAAATCTTTGTTCGTCTAGAGTGCCCGAATGAGAACTAACGAGTCTTTTCCTTATTCACATCTCTCGTCGAATAAACTTCGACGTTTTACGCGCGTACCTTCGACACGTTTATTTCTATCCAAATTTCACCTTCGTAACTTTTTAAACAGTGAAAGTTTCATTTTTACGGCCGCGTGATCGTAGAAACGTTTACGGTTGAAATGACAAGTAAAAAGACCGTAAAAAAAGAAACAAGACGAGACGAGACACGAATGCTCTTGTTTAAATCCCTGAGAAACGATTTTATTCTCGTATCGATGACAAACACATACAGTGGATTCTTTTTCTCGAAGCATTTAGAAAAATATCGTATTTGATTCGTACGGCCATTTTGTCGGCATTTCACGAGCACGTCATTAAAATGCACGGGTCGTACGGTTTGTGGTATTCCGCGGAAAGGTCCGTCATCGCGCGATAGGAGCGAACACATGAAATAGAGAAATAGAGAGAAGAGAGAACAACGATGGATAGTACAATCATACGTTAAAATTCATAGATCTGGTAACGCGTATATATATCTGGTCACCGGGCACAAGTCGTATTAGAATCGTCGGAATAATTTCCGATGTCGTTCTATCTATTCATCAAATGAAATTCGAAGCTCAGTATTCTTTTTTATAAAATATCGAAAAATCAATCCTTCTTTTTTCCATTGCCATTCGTTGAGAAGGCAAACCTTCAAGAAAGTTTATTCGCCTGGCGAGACATTTTGACGAACGAATCGCTTAAGATCAATCGTAGAGAACGTCGAAAAGTTTCGTCTTGTCCGCCCACCTCGAATATTTTTCTTTCCTTTCCTTTATTTTTTATTTCAAAGGTGAGTGAAGTTTTCACGTTTAAAACCATTCCCAATCTTTTGGGATTCGAATTTATTTCGGTTATATAAAAGATTACTCGGGAATGTGTTTGAAAAGGAAAGGTGACGAATACCTCGACACGATTTTGTATCCTCGAAATCACTCGTTTTAGGAAATCCCTGGTTGGTTCGTTGCTCTTTAAACTTATTTCTAGAGAACTTTGTTAGAGTTCCAAGCTCAACGAAAGTCAAAGGTAAGTGCACTCGAGTTCTTCGTCCATAATTTTTCTATTCCGATTACACGCACGAGCTTTCCTTCTTTTAACGCTTTATTCCGTTCGTTGGTTAAGATTGCCAGTGGCGATGCATAGATTTTAACTCGTATAATTTGTTTTGAGCACCGCTCTTCAACGTAATCGTCGAATGGTTCTTTAAGAAGAAAGTCGAGTATACTTTTAAGGAGTTTCCTTAACAAGTTTTCTCTAGAATAAATAAGCTCCTCTTTCTCGCTATGGATAAAAGCTTATTCGTTGATCGATGTAATTAAAATCACGTTAGAATGTAGCTTTAAAATTTGTATCATTAACAGTTAATTATAAACCAATTATATTTTTCTACCTCGATTACTCGATAATACCTTTCTGTCCGATCATAAAACACACTTTGTCGCCATTAAACTACAACGAGAATTTTACTTAAAATATAATATCGTTAGATTATATCGCTGATACAGTATTTCCTCGGACGATACAGTGATCGTAATAGTATCTTATGCCAACGATAACAATGTTATCTTGTTTTCTTGGGTATCAAAATACATTTTCCCTTTTACCAAATACATAACTCAAACGTTGTCGTTACTAGATCAACTAACAGCGCTTTTTCCTTTACTATCGCGCGAGCCTACAAGTTCGATTATATTCAATGATATTCTATGACATATCGCGACACAATAAATCAAATTAATTCTATCGCTTTACGTAGGGAATCATTTTTTTAATAATATCCAAAAAATTCCATCTTATAAAATATATTCGAGCGAGAAGAAACGTTTGACATCGCTTCATTTTGTTTAGGGGACAACTGGAAAAACACGAAGTTTTCTAAACAAGTTCCATTCATGCTCGCGTATACGACTCGAGTTAAGGTACAAAGAGAAAGAAAAGAGAAAAATAATAAAAAGAAAAAAAGGAGAAAGAGAAAGAAGGAAGATGGCATATGTTGGGTAAGGAGCGAGTCTCCAAGAGAGACACTAAGAAAAGAGACGAGCGTGTCAGCGGCTAATAAAAACGAGACGAGAGCCCTCGCGAAAATTGCTCCGCAACGAAATGCTTGTCCTGAGTCTCGTCGTACCGCGTACGCACATATATATACATACATATATATATATATATATGTGTGTGTGTGTGTATATACCTACACACATACAAATGCAATCCCGTGTATGAGTTTCTGTTCTTATCCTTTTTCTTACAAGCATACAAACGAAAGAAATATCGTTTGATGTTCCGACGGAACGTTGCTCCTCTACCTTCTATCGAATTCTTTTTCTCTCTTTTATGACCATCTTCTCGCAGATCCGAAAACGATAACTCCAATTTTTCACAATCGTCCGCAATTTCGCTCTTTCTTTCCTTAAATCGAAGGTTTACTTTTCTATTGTCGGTTTATCGAGAATAGCCACATATATTTTACTACGTAGTAAGAGAACACGATTAGAATTTAGAGCTATCGTACGTACATAAATCTAGAACTCTTAAGGCAGAATCTCCCATTGATATCGATTTTTCGTTTACTCGCAAAAGTATTAATCGTAATACACTACCTACTCATGGTTAATTCGCAAGCATACACGAATACACGCATACAAGCACTTACACACTTTCGAGATAATTGTTACTGACAGTCCTGGCCAGGTTGTAATTGCAATATCAACGAACGTTTGTTCCTGACGCTTTGCCTACAGGAATGAGCGACCATAAACCCAATTCCACAGAGAGATACCTTATCAATCAAGCATCAAACGCGCGGTACATCTGTGCTATAATTTTGGCCGATTACTCAAGAGTTATGATTCTACTCTCCAAATATACCTACGGATTCTGCTCATACTGATACATCTATGGACAATGTAATACCATATATACTTAAAAATTCAACGATATCGAATATCGGCTTACGTTTGTACATATAAAATGAATTTTTCTCATTAAATTAAAAACTCTTTGCTTTTTTATTGACAAAATACGACAATAATGTCTAAGCATATATAGAAGATGAAGGAATGAAAAGGGCAAAGGTTACGACTATTATAGAAAAATATTATCATTAAAGGAAATGCAAGATGGCAGATGAAGGAGTATTGGCCAGTTTGTGAAATTCCATGGATTTAAAGCTGTATCGAAAATATATATATATATATATTTTATAGAAAAAGAGAGAGAGAGAGAGAGAGAGAGAGAGAGAGAGAGGATGAGAAGAGGGACAATGCATTATATCTCGAATATTTCACCGACGTGATTCCATCCGACCGTATGAACCTGCTTCTGCATTGTTATCCTCTGCTCCGAGTTTCCCGATACTTGAGGTTGCATTAACTTATTATATTTTATACATTACACCCACTACCATCTTCCCAGTCTACCTTCCACCATAGCAAAATTCTCAGACCCCATAATATCGACGTTTACGATGAAAGCAGCTTTCAGAAATTTGTGAAGCGATAAGCACACGCAATATAACATTCCACGAAATATTATCGGGAATCAATTTAAATATACAAACTATGTATACTGTATAAAACTTTCGAAAAATAAATATCCATAATAAATAAATAAATATATATATATATATATATATTTATTTTGTCACAGATTATTAATGACACTTTCTTAAGATTACTCGGCGTAGTTAATAAGAAATAAAATCCCAAGTTAAAAGTTCTCGTGCACGTTTAATCGCATGACACGAATCATCGGTAAGTCTCCTAGTCGATCAGACAGTTGCTGGAAAGGTCAGCAGTCAAGTCCATTGGACAGGTGGTTAGTTAGTTACTCGAGACGAAGGACAACTTGGGTCGACTTTCCATCCAACCCCTTTGTTGCTCTCAAAGAAAAAATATCTATTCGAAAGGCTATTACAACGTCATAATCAGCCGTAG
>NC_140820.1:930000-1017500 GCF_050613455.1 Vespa mandarinia
AAAGGATGAAAAAAAAGAAAAAATATATAAAAAAAGAAAAGATAAAGGAGAGGTAAACCTCTTATTCTTTCTCCGTGACCTTTTTTTTTCTCTTCCCCAATGTAGCATAATTCTTCAATCCGTGAGAGATAGCTCGACTATTCTCCAACGCCTTTCGCTACAGAGTCGTCTCAACGAAGACCGACTGCCTCATTTCCGCTTTCTGAGAAACGATCCAACTCTCGTCGTCGCGTCGCGACGTGTCGCTGGAAGCATAGTAGGTATCTATGGTTAATCCGGAAAGACTACGGGAAGTGGGCTTTCATGAATCTTCGAAATTCTTCGTAAGCCCGCAGGATTTTATACGTACACTTCGTTGATTCGCCAAAGGCTAAGTTATTATTCCTTCATTCTTTTTTTTTACTCTTGTTTTTTTTCATATTCTTTCTCTATTTTCTTCTTTTATATTCCACGATCAATCACGACGAAATCGTATTTGCCATTCGTTTTCTCTCTCTCTCTCTCTCTCTCTCTCTCTCTCTCTCTCTCTTTCTCTCGTTGTGAACAAAATGATTCGTAAAATTCTTCAGCCGTTAGTTCCGTGCGATCATCGAAAAACTATATCGTAGGCTAATCTCCGCTTGGAAAAGCAGGAGAACATTTCGCATGATAGCCGATCGAGCACGGATTTCCGCTTATATTTTCGGTTCGCGGCTCGCGTTATCAGCCTGAAATTGCGTCGAACGAACTCTCCCTCGTCCGGTGTTAGCCGACGAATATCGAGCGAGAAGAGGGGTGGAGGGAAAGAGTGATACGCGATGGTTACTCGTCGGAAGGAAGGAAGGAAGAATGGATGGGAGGGAGGGAAAAAGAAACGAAACAAAAAAAAAGAAGAAGAAAAAAAACAAAAAACAGCTGATACGCGAGTAGATTTTTTTTTCTTCTATTCTTTTTTTTTTCTTTTTATTTTTTCGAACGCGAGGAAGTGACGAGACAAATTCTCGATGGCACCTGAAAATCATCTGTCGAAGGGACGAATGCGAACGTTTACAAAAGAGACGACGTTGCTCTCGCGGTCGAGATGACCGATTTGCTACCACCATAGCGAGTGGATTGACCCTGGAGCTTTTTGATTCGATCAATGTACCGGACACATCGTATATGCCATGCTATATTCTTCTCTTTCTCTCATTCTCTGGCACTCATCAAACATATACATTGGTATACACATAGAAATACACGTCGACCAACCAACCGACAAGCATACCAACCAGTACCACCACCACCACCACCACCACCACCACCACCACCACCACCACCACCGTCACTACCACCGCCACCCCCTTTCCATACCATCGCATCGCTCGATGCGAAATGGCCGAGGATTTATCAATTTCGCCGTAGCAGCGCCAACATTCCGCACAAACGGCGACTGCCAATTAAAAAATACTGCCGTCGGAATCGACGAAACGAACCTGTCCCTATGTTTCGTTCGTTCGTTCGTTCGTTCGTTCGTTCATTCCGACGAGTTCACTGCTTTCCTGGGATACACAGGCCAAGATCACTGAACCAATGTCTCTCTCTCTCTCTCTCTCTCTCAATCTCTCTTTCTCCATCCCTCCCTCAGTTCTGAATCCACTCTTCATATTCTTCACTAACGTGTTTTTATTCACGTTGATTTTCCTAGAGTTATATCGACGATATGAATTTTGAATTTTGAGATTTGAATTTTAATTTTCGAAATAGTTGGCATCGAAAGTAGTTGGTTGCCATAGTCATCCTAACGATTACGATATTTCACGAAAAGAAGAAATTGAACTCGAACGTATCGTCGAATTCCGATTGTATCGGGCACAAAGAGAAACTGGATAACATGTATTGACGATTTCGCGCTATACGGGGGAGAATCAAGGAGAAAGAGGAAGAGGGAGGGAGGGTAACAGGGGCATCAACGGGGGGTGGGCAAACGGAACGTGGGAGGGAGCTTCAATCTGCGTGCGCGATACGTCAAGTTTTCTACCGTATATCGATCCGATATAGAACGAATTGCATGTCAAAGCAGCTAATATCCATTTCTAACGAATAACGCTAATATTATTTAAATCTAGAATATCTAGTATATACGTACCTATATATCCGGTTCTGAGTAAAAAGTTCCAATAAATTGGACTTCGATATAAACCACGAATTAGTTATATAAAATTAAAGCGAAAACCTATCGACGAAACTATTCACGTTTTCATTCGTTCGAGGACGATCTCGTAGAAAGAAAACAAGAAAAAGTGAAATCGATGGGGAAATGGAGCAGGCGTGTTAAATTTAACCAAAACTGTCGACGATCAATCACGCATGGCACAACGTTACGACCGAACTAGTGGGAAGAGAAGGGGGAGGATTGGGGGTGGGGGCGGCGAAGAAAGAAAAGGAAAACGACGAAGGACGACGAGGATCGAGTCGGTAAAATTTCTCATTTCCAGAAGCGAACATGCTCGCTTACTTTCGCGCGAAATAAATCGTCGGTAGGACGAAGTAAAGGTTGCTCTTTATCCGGTTGAAAGATCAAAAGTGGATACGCTCTCGTATATACGTTCTTGCTTTTTGGACGACGAGTTTTGGTGCGAGAATCTCAGACGGTCGTTGACGAGGACCAAAAAGGGTGGGGGTAATGGCAATATAGAAGAGATGGAAGTGGAAGAAAAGGATAAAGAGAATGAGGAGGAAAACGAGAGACAGGGAAAACGCTGGCAAAGGAGAAGCACCGTCGACGACCAGGAAAAGAAGGGAAAAGAGTGGAAAGGGGCTGGAAGACTTCGTAGCACTAAAGGGAGAACGGGCGAGGAGGGAAAGTAGGTTTTGTAGACATACACAATTTGTCAAACTGCCGTGGCACAATGAACCGTGTATTTTCTCAGCAGATTTTCCGTCACGGAATTCAGGCCATCGCCAATGTCGAATACCCACCTACCACCTCTTTCCTCTCTCTGTATCTCTCTCTCTCTCTCTCCCTCTCTCTCTTTCTCTCTTTCTCTCTTCATCCACTCCTACTACCTCGTCGGTTTTGTTTTCGCGTTTTCGTAGCTGCCACTTCGTGGCGGCCTTCCGGCCGTGTGCTTCTGTTTGTACGATTCGTTTGTAGAACGAAGTATATTTGAAAATCAGCATGGAAAGGTGGTACGTAAAACATTTTCATGTGCTTCTAGCATATATGAACGACGAGATCAGGAAAATGTTTCTTACTTTTCTCGTTCTCTTGTTGTGGTCTTCGTAAACAAAAAAAAAAAAAAAAAAAAAAACAAAAAGGAGAAGAAAAAAAGAAAATAAAAAAAATTAAAACAAAAAAATCAAGCTGGAAACTTAACGATGAACTTAATTTTAACTTATTATCCCGATTACACTTATTACACTAATTTCAAAGGATTAACAGATATTGAAAGAGAATACGATCGCCTCGGATTCAGTAACGCAACCTGCGGTAAATCGTTTCCGGTACAAAAAGCGCGATGTCTATAGATTTTCTATAAAATCCATTCCAAAATAAATCCCCGCTCGCGGATTTGGCGATGCCCCTACTCTCGCGGAGTAACAAGATAAGGACATTGATTTTTCGAGCCCCTATTAAAATCCTACACGCCGGTATTAACTGTGATTTCTCTCTTTCCCTCCTTCTCTCACCCCATCCTTTCTTTCTCCCCCCATCTCTCTCTCTCTCTCTCTCTTTCTCTCTCTCTCTCTCTCTCTCTCTCTCACTTTCTATCTGTCTGCCTCTCTCTATTTCTCTCTATCACGCTATTTAAAAGATCGATTTTCATCGACAGCTTTGGGCGATACCAGATGAAGAAACAGAGAAGTAAAGAGAGAGAGAGAGAGAGACAGATAGATAGACAGAGATACAGATAAACAGAAAGAGGAAGAGAAATTATTCGGTTAACGTGATGCAATCAGATTTTTAATATTCCATCGAACGGAAAATGACGATCCCCGTGGCGCTTCCTTGACTAATCGATCCCTTTAAATTCATATTCTGAATGTATTCCCGACGCGTAGCAAAATTCTAATTAGGTATGCATTCCACGTCGCAGATAAAAACACGAACACTTTCGTCAATGATTCAGCGTGGCGTCGTTGCCGTGGTACGATTAACGTGACGATTTTCGTATGGCAAAGCGACTTCAAAGTATATACCTTAAAAGAGGAAAAAAAAAAAAAAGAGAAAAAGAAAAAGAAACAAAATGTCACTTTGATAAAATATGGATTCAGGTCTACGCACGTAATTAACGTTCTTTAATAATTCCAAAAAAGAAAATGTGACTCTTTCTTCAGTCTCTCTTAACAATCTCTGTTCTCTTTTTCCTTTTTTTTTTTCTTCTTTTATATCTTCTCGTTCCTACGCTCTCACCGACGGTTCGATAAAATGTAGGCAACTAACCGACGCGAACAAGCCATGAACGGTTTGAACGGTCCGTCTGAAAAGCTCTCTTTAGTTTCCTCTTTCTTCCTCTCACTCTCACTCTCTCTCTCTCTCTCTCTCTCTCGAATTTTTTCGACAAACGCATTTGCGAGTAGAATCGTGCTTGCGAATTAATTATGCAAGCACGGTTACGCGTGCTCGATCGGAAGGTTTTTTTCTACGGGCAAAAAGACGACTGGCTTTCGTTCTGTTACCTTTTGCCGTCACCTGCATGGAAAAACTTTTACGGCCACAATCGATAATCGAAGTCGAACAAGCAACCGTCTTTTCTTATTTTTCTTCCTTTTCTCTCTCTCTCTCTATCTCTTTCTTTTTCTTCCGACTGGTACCTTCTTATTCCTCTTCCTACACGTTGCTCTCCCGACTTCGCACTCCAAACGATAGCTATCTTCCACTTTTACGATCTTCTGACGTTACAACGAGTCGAGAAAGTCTTTGGAAAAGGAGCTGAAAGAAGGGGGCGGCATAGAAATTTTCTTCTTTCGGAACGACCAATCGGAAGAACGCCTAATTTTGCGACATCGCTTTCAAGTCCAATGCAGCTTCTTTTGCGGCTTTCTCGCTCGTTCAAACGTGGCGCGAATAGAAACGAAGATCGAACTATGACTAAAAGATATTCTTTACTTTTCATGGATTCTTCAATGAAGAAATAAATTATTGACTCGAGAGAAAAATTTTTTTACCTTACGATTTATACGTAGAAAATTTTTTCAGCTCCTTTTATAACATTAATTTATATTTTATACTTTTATATTTTAAAATGGTAAACCAACGAGCCGTCCTCGATCCCTGACCTAATCAACCTCGTTTTCACGGCACGATTCTTACCGAAGGTTTCTACTCCATTGCGAGATGCGTTCGCACTTTGGAAAAGTCTAAGACGTAAAAGAGAAACTAAAGAGAGAAAGAGAAAAAGAGAGAGAGAGAGAGAGAGAGAGACAAGAGAGAAGGTGAGAAAGAGTACAGATGAGTCGAGAAAGGGCGACGGACTCGAGCAATGGTTCGTACGTGATGTGGAAATGGAGTTTACGAGGAGTAGCAACAAACGCGAAGAGCCAAGATAGAAAAGAAAGAAAAGGAGAAAGAAAAGAGATAGAGAGGGAGAAAGAAAGAAAGAAAGAAAGAAAGAGAGTTAGGTTCTTTGACGGAGCAGAGTACCCTTTTGGAAGGCACCATCCCCTGGAGCTCAACTTTGACTTTTCTCCGGCGGGCCGGCTGCTTCGGGAATAACACCCCACGCCTCATCTTCGAGAACCGAAGAGAGAAGAAAAGAGAAAAGAGAGAGAGAGAGAGAGAGAAACAGCAGCAGCACCATCACCACCAACACCACCGCCACCACCAACACCACCGCCACCACCAACACCAACGTTAACACCTACCCTTCGACTTTTGACCCGGCCTGCCAACCAGGAAGAAAGTCTGCTGGCGCGTTTGTTGCCGCCACTTCAACGGCTATGTACATCGACGAAAAGGAGCGACTCGAGAAGGAGAGATTCTCCAAAGTCGGTTCCCACTCTTGACTTTACTCTTCTCCTCCTCCTCCTCCTCTTCGCTCCTCTCTTTCTCACGCCTTTGCTTCCTCTTTTCCTTCCACTCTTTCACCTTCTCCTTTTTCTTCTTCTTTTTCTCTTTACCGTGCACCTCTCTTTCTCTCTCTCTCTCTCTCTCTCTCTCTCTCTCTCACTCTCTTTCTTCTTAGGCGTTCCTCGATTCGGCGTTCAACGAGTAGTGGCACTCTCGAAGAAGAAGGAAGCCACCGTAGTGCTGAAGAAAACGAAAAGAAAGATGTAGAGAGAGAGAGAGAGAGAGAGAGAGAGAGAGAGAGAGAATGTTCCTCTCGTGTTCCTCTTGCAGACTTTGCTATCGCCACAGATTTTCCTTCTTCCTTCTACGAGACGTGTTATCTATATATCTCTTTCTTCTTCTTCTTCACATCCTCCAAAGGCGTATCTCGTCGTTCTTCTTTTCCTCTCGATCGATCGATCTTGCCGCAAGCACCGAAACGAGCTGGCACGGAATTCGAAGGAGGAACTCAATTCACTCTCCCTTTTCGTACTCTTCTCTTCTCTTCTCTTCTCTTCTCTTCTCTTCTCTTCTCTTCTCTTCTCTTCTCTTCTCCTCTCCTCTCCTCTCTTTTCTTCTCCTCTCTTGTCTTCTCACTCGCAAGGAAATGCTCGAGGCTCGTGTTTCGGATACGAATGGAGAGGCAAAGTTTTACGCGGCTCTTCCATCGACAGGATAGAGAGAACTGGAGAACGGGATGGAGAAAGAGAGAACGCTATTGTATGTGTTGTATATATATATGTATGTGTTACGATGGATGGGTGGATATATACGTGTGGAGAACTTACCAAATACGACTCCCAACTTCGATCGTAAATTTGATATTCAAAACACGAAGCGAACAATACCTTTGTACGCCTTTTCCTTGTTGCGATCCGTGCCCGTTTCGAGAAAATTTTACGATCGGTGCCGATTAGATAACGCTGATTTTAATTGTTTTATAATATTAGATAACATTTACAAAAAATGTATAATTGAATGTAATACAATTCAATCCAAAGAGAATGATCTTATGATCATTTTCGTCGTACGAAAATGTTTGGTTTAAAAAAGAAAACATAAAAGATATTAATAAAATGTTAATAAAACATCGTGCTAATCGATATTACTGAACAGATGTCGAGACGTTTCATTTATTTTATCTAAACGAATTAGATTATTAGAGCGACATCAATTACCATTTTCAAGACACCCTTTAATTCTTTTTTCTTTTTCTAATAATAATGACTCCTATTATCACGAATATAATTCTCAATTAAACGAAATATAATTTTTCCAGTCGAAGACGTCCGATATTTTCGGATGGTGATTACTGGGAACGCTATTTCACGTAATTTTTTAATTTACCACGTCATCCGATCGAACTTTTGCCCTCGTCGATCTTGATTAAGACGAGCGATTCGCGAGCTTTCCGTGGAAATAATCGTGCCGTTGAACGACATCGTTTTTACACTCGAACGGCGCTTTCGCGATCTACATTGTTCGATACCGGTATCGAAACGAGTACGACAGGGCTTTACGATATATCGACGCATTAACTCCGCTCGATGCTTTCCGATACAAAATTTAGGTCGTATAAAAAGAAAAAGAGCGGATAAAAAATATATGTGCTCGACTACCACGATCGTCGGCAACCGTCAGACCAACGAGATGAGCGTACGTACCTATCTACGTATGTACTTGCATAGTACATAGCCCTACATATGTAGGAATGGCATTGAACGATATTTGCAATTCCCACACGAAATTGTAACGCAAATACGAACGTTAGCACCATCGAGATACGATATTTTCCAAATGATGATTTCGGGATTGCGGATAAGTGATATTTGCAAAGTATCTTTAAAAAATGAATCCTCAAAAGATACCTTTTTTCTTCACCTATTAAATGAAAACTATATGTAGTATATTTATTATTCGTATCAAAGAATAAAAAAAATTGTCAAATAAGTTAAATGAAATATTTAATTAATAATAATGTTTATGATATAAAATAAAATCGTAATTCTAACGAACTATAGTTTACAATAGTTTTGTAGACTACAAGTAGTCTATATTCTTTCTACTGTTCTATAACGAGATACGATATCTCGACGTTAAATAAAATCCTCGCGTAACTGTATCGGTCGATTTGTCGGCCATAGTTGCCGCGAGAACCGCGAACGTCCCTCCTCACCCTCCTTGTTCATCTATCTCTCTCTCTCTCTCTCTCTCTCTCTCTCTCTTTCTCTTTTCCTCTGAACCTACGACCCGCCAAATTTAATTTCGTATTTCGAGGAATTAAAATTCAAACGATCGGACGATTGACTTTATTTGCATACCGATGGTATTTATTAAGCGGGATGTAGCTTGCACCACGAAGAATGGCGTTTTACGCTTTCTCTCTCTCTCTCTCTCTCTCTCTCTCTCTCTCTCTCTCTCTTTTTCGCTCTTTTTCTCTCTATCTCTCTCTCTGAATAACGTGCACCACTATGTACTTTCCTTCTCCGTCGATTTTCTCTGTTCCCTGTCGTTCATAAAAATGAAAATGGATCGTAGAGTGCGCGCGCACACGCGCCAAATGGCCAAGTAGATTTATGCCGGAAAAGACAGGAATTTTCATTTTTCTGTCGCAAACTGCGTCACCGAGCCAACTCTCTCTCTTTCTCTCTCTCTCTCTCTCTCTCTCTCTCTCTCTCTCTTTTTCTAGCCTCTCGTTGCAGTGGCACAGCATTGCTCTTCGCCCGAATTTTTCAAACGATTTTTTTGCATCCATCAATGATCGTTATATTTCGATGATATAAATGCCAAAGGTTATGGCTTGAATACATCGACGTTGAGAATTAACGTTCGTCCCCGACCCCCTTCACCTCATTCTTTTTTCTCGTATTTTAAAATGAACGAAACAAAAAAAAAAAAAATAAAAAAAAAAAAAAAAAAAAGGGAAAAAAAGGAAAAAGAAAAAAAAGAAAAGAGAAAAAAAAATAGATCTCGCGTCTATCGGCCGACAAACGATCGTTGTTCTCTCCCTCGCAAAATATTTTCCGATAGTCCCTTATCTGTACTAGCATTCTATATAAAGTGCATGTATTCATGCATCCATGCATATACATTGGTCTCCACTGAGGTCCGAACAAAAGAGAATACTAATTTGCAATAGGAGAATACGAAGGATAACTACCATGGCGTATCTCTTTAACGCATTGTCCACAAGGTCCATGGACGACCAAGCGTAGAACTATTTCCTTTATCTTCATCCCCTTAACGGCACGTATTACAGGCCCAAGTGCCACTCTAAATTAGCGGCATTACGGAAGATTGAGAAAGAGAAAGAGAGACAAAGATAGAAATAGAGGGAGAGAGAGAGAGAGAGAGAGAGAGAGAATTCAACATTTTCTACGAGCGACGTAAACGAACAGAGATTACGTTTGCGCTCTAATCTTCTCGTTCGAAGCTTCGACGTGACAGAATACTCATTAAACTTGCCGACTTTCGCCGACCATTAAACGACGATGATAAACGAATTATTGGATGTGGCGCGACGAGGAAGAGCGAAAAGAGATGAGGAAGAGGAGAGAGAGAGAGAGAGAGAGAGAGAGAGAAAAGAAGATGGAGGGAAAGGGAATAGCGTTTAAACGACTTGCCGTTAAATGGGAGAAAGAAGTGGAAGTAGAAAAAGACAGGGAGATAGAAGTAAAGAAAATCAGGAACGAAGATGAAAAGGAGGACGGGTAGAGAAAAATAATCGAAAGGAGGACGAGTCGTTCAATTAGAGGAGCCGAGGTGGCACGATCAAATGCGAGAATTCAATTTTCTCGGTCTTTCAATCATTTCGAGTGCACCGGAGGTCCCTCAAACTCCTTCGTGCTCCTTTCTTCTTTCTCTCTCCCTTTATATCTCTACCTCTATCACTTCGTCTCTCTCTCTCTCTCTCTCTCTCTCTCTCTTTTTCTCCTAGTCCTTCTTCACTTCACTGAATTTGCCCTCTCACCTGGTTACCTAGTTATATGACGCGGAGAGCCGATATACCATTTTTCCGGCACAACCCATCTTCCCTTTCGTTACCCAATCATATTCGAAAAATCCTCTCCTCTTCATCGCGCTCCCATTTCGTCGGAAAGCTGGGTACCTACCCGATTTCAAATGCTACGAAAAAAGGAAAAAGTAGAGAAAGATATATATATATATATATATATATATATATATATATGTAGAGAGAGAGAGAGAGAGAGAGAGAGAGAGAGAGAGAAACCCCTATAATTTGAGGCTTATCCCGATTCTTCTTTATTCCGAACACGGCGCTCTTTTCAACAGAACGCGACATGTAAAAACGTATATTCCAAGGAAGCAAAATTCCTACGACTTCACGTGGAATCCCTACGTCTGTCCTATCGACCGAAGGAGTGAACGTGAAGACTAGAAAAAGAGAATCAGAGTATCACTGAAAAACGAGAGATTTGAAATTTTTATTCGTCGTTAATACGAACTACTTCCTCTTCTTCTTTTTTTTCTTCGTTTTTGTTCTTTCTTAGACATATGATAAATCAGTCGAGTACGTGGTAATATTAAAAATTGAAGAGCGAACCATTTATAAAAATTTTATCCAATATTTTCAACGAGTTCTCTCTCTCTCTCTCTCTCTTTTTCCCTCTTTCTTTTTCCTTTTTTATTTTTGTCTCTCGACACAATCAGAATATTGGAGATTATGCAATTTCTCTCTCTCTCTCTCCACTCTCTCTCAAGTTCTCATAGATTCCCTTTCGCAAGGTACCAAATCATACGAATTATGTTCTAAGCCTTTCAGAGGGAGCTAAGCCTTCCTTTCGATGAAAACGGATAGAACCGATTCTTTCGTTCCTCTCCGAAAATACAAGCTTTTGAATCTTAGCTCGATATCGTCCCTTATCGTTTCCTACCAAAGCCGTTACGAGAACTCAAATCCGCGCGGAATCAGCCTCCTTCCTTCTCAAATTCCTTTCCCAACCTTATATAAACTGTGCGATAATAAATGTCATCTAAAAGAAATACGATCGGATGAAAGAATGTTAAATAAACCCAATTCTCATTTCTCTCACGATTTAACATTATGACATTTGATTATCAACCAAATCTGAATATTTAAATTTTCTTCGTACTCGATATATCGTAATCGAATTATCACTTTTTCTTATTACATTATCGATCTATCAATGTTTTAATTACGATCCGTCTTATTTTAATTATATTAAATCTATCCCTACAATGTATTCACAATCGTTTGAATATTTCTGTATCTTTATATAATATAATGCGAATATAACGCAATTTCTTTATTCGTGTGCAAAAGAAGCGATATTCGCGAGAACTATAGTTATATTTTCATAATATCGTATGATGTTTATTCTCTTACATAAAGCAACTTGAAAGAAGATACTCCCTACACGTTCGATCCTTAAACAAGTCTATGTTAGTCGCGAACGAGGCGTGCAAGGCTCTTTTTCTTTCTCCGCTCTTTCTCTCCCTCTCTCTCTCTCTCTCTCTCTCTCTCTCTCGCTTTCTCTCTCGGTACTTCGATCCTACAGCAAACATCGAGAGAATAATACGACTCTTATGTGTCTCGTATATCCGTTGGGAAATCCATCGACGTATAAATAAGCTTCAAAGATAAGAGAAACAGGAGAGTGAGAGAAAGATAAAGATAGAAATAGAGACAGAGACAGAGACAGAGAGAGAGAGAGAGAGAGAGAGAGAGAGAGAGGATCGTTCGACATAATTTCGCTTTCTGCTTAGTTAACCCCAAAGGAAAAAAGTAGCTGCTGCTCGATGATACTTCATCATTCTCAAGCCGCCTCTTTATAAGTAGAAATAAATGTTCTTATTAGCAATCTATTCACTGAAATAAAATACCACAGGATAGTCAGATAAGAAATTTAATCACGAACGAAATGATATGATTCTCGTAGAGAAGAGACTCTCAACCTCCTTTCCCCCTTTCTCTGCAACTCAAGTTACCCCTTCGACTCGATGTTCTTCGGAATTTCGCGATTTCTACGATTTCGAAGGAAGGATCTTTAAATATTCCCATCTATATGTTTTACATCGAACACGTCGGACGACCGAACCAGTGAAATTCCTTTTATATTGGAATTTTCAATCGCGTTCTATCGTCCTTCCATACGTCGGCCCTTTGATCGTCTATGGAAGGACTTGAAGAAAAAGAAAAGAAGAAAGGTCATACGATATACGCATGAATGTATCATAGGTATCTAACTCTATGAGAATTTTCTTCGAAGAGAATAATCTCATCTCGTACTAGAATGGACACACCGAGAAAGGATATGATTCGTGAGAGGCTGCTGCATTGAGAAAAGTCAAATCCCTCGTCAAAAAGGAACGAAAAGGATAGAACGTTTGGGAATGCTGATCGTCCAAGAAACACCACTGGGAATGTCACCATGAGACAGCTCGAAACGATATGTATTCCTCCTACTGTGCCCTAGAAACGAGAAAGAGAAAAAGAGAAGGTAGAGATGAAGCGAGAAAGAGAGAAAGAGAGAGAGAGAGAGAGAGACATATGAGTCTTCTTCAAGTATTTCGGCACGATTGATGATCAGGAACCAAAATACATTCTCCTGCCAATGGCGTAAATACCAGTGGCGAGAGTAAGTTCGATCGATTCTTCACCAGAAACTTTTCTTGGAAACGACGATCTTCTATTCTAAGAACCATCGGTCATTGTTCTCTCAACCGAACGAAGTTACGAAAAATTCATAGATAATTATTTAAAGAGTTTCAATTAAATCAATTTATTTTTAAACTTGTACGAATGTCATGTATAATAATAATCGCTTATAATATAATCATTTACAATCATTCTCATTAATATCGGGAATTATAGATTCATATCGATTTAATCATGAGGAAATATTTGATGAATTGCGCTTGAAGAAATTTCACGTCTTTTCTCTCTCTCTCTCTCTCTCTCTCTCTCTCTCTCTCTCTCTCTCTCTCTCTCTCTCTCTCTCTCTTTG
This sequence comes from Vespa mandarinia, assembly GCF_050613455.1. Classification (NCBI taxonomy): domain Eukaryota; kingdom Metazoa; phylum Arthropoda; class Insecta; order Hymenoptera; family Vespidae; genus Vespa; species Vespa mandarinia. Next base: position 943,000 of record NC_140820.1, read on the forward strand.
TGTTTATATATACATATATATATATGCATGTATGTATGTTTGTATGTTGTATGTATATATAGATTCTAATATTGCTTACGCCAATGGTAAAAAAGAACGATAGAGAAGACAAAACGGAAAAGAGAATGTACGAACGAATAGAAGTGAAAGGAATAGAGGAAAATATAGCCATGTTGAAAGAAGAACAAACGCGAAGAGGAGACGCGGATTCTCATTCGTGTCCTCTTACACAAGTAACAAAAGTAAGCGAATTCGCAGACGTGCGCACATAGAGAGACTCGGAAGAGGATAAGCGAACGAGAAGAGAACGTTTGCACACTATTTCCACGTACAGCTGGCTCATCAATCATCAGAGTTTAGAGTCGGACACGTAATTTCCGGGGCGTGGGATTCGTTCGACGTACGCGTCCGTTCGGGCACGGTTTCGATTGGCCGATGGCAGCTATCCCGGCAACCCGATTGGCTGCGTCTCCCTACCAGACCATGATTTATGAGCCCTACTACGTTCGTTAATATGCCCGGTGATCGGTTCGAACGAACCGTACTCGTCGAACTCGCGCTAAGGGACCTACACCTACCAATACTAGAGAAGAGTTACATTTCGATCTACGATGACCTTCGGAAAACCTTGGAATTCACGGAAAATGTTCCTCTTTCCTATTTCGCACCAAACTAACTCTAATTCGTCGACGTGAACATGCCGTAGTAGGTTGGAAAGTTCCTATGCGCGGATAAGGAAAAAAAAACCAAAAAAAAAAAAAAAAAAGAAGAAAAAGTCACAGATTCAAATCTATCATTTCAATCGTTATTCCGTACCGACGCCAAAATTCTACGCTTACGATATTGTTTCGGGAAAACGTCAAACACTGTGACACGAACTTTTAGAAAATACGAACTAATTTCCATTTGGATGCGAGCGCGTTCTCTCGTATCAGGTCTCAAGGAATAAAAAAAAAAAAAAAAAAAAAAAAAACAAGGAAAAAAAACAAAAAAAAAAACAAGTGAAAACGAATAAGGATCCTTCTCAAGGCCTTTAATGAAGTTTTTATTTGTTCTTGAGAATACAAACAAAGAAGAAAGAGACCGTTCCTTCGAAGTTTAGCAAATGTTTATCTTCATACCACCCTACTCTCTCTTTTCCTTTTATTTGATTTAACGTCCAAGAACTCTTAAATAAACTTCGCGTTTCTAATATTACATACGTTTAATCTTACGATGAATAAAAAAAAAAAAAATATTATTTACAAACGGGAAATAGAAGTGAATATTCCATGAACGATATCAGGGTATTAAGTGAACGTAAAGATGATATTATCGCGATTAAAAATAAATTAAACCAAATTGGATAATAAAGTGACGAAAACAAACGCATAGCTATTTAATCCCTGGCAGATTCTCTAATCGCTCTTAATGAGCCGGTACGATCGACGAGAACGGATTATTCCTGATGCGAGCAGTTATACCACCGTCTTCAGATAGGATCACGGTTAACGACGTTAATGACTGCGATTCAGTAGGATCATGGAACACGATACCATCGAGGAAAGGGTAGTCGTCTAGTTGGGGTAAAACGAAGAAGCTTGGAGAGAGAGGAAAAGATGAATGAGAGGAAGAAAGTAATTACACCGTTACTATCTGTAACTGTAAAAATCGATACTAACGTTTCCTCTGTATATTTTTCGAAATAAATATACATATACATATATATTATATATATATATATATGAAAAAAATTGTGAAGAAAATTAAAAGTAAAAACTGAAAGAATTTATCTCAAGCGTACACTGAAATATTCAATTATTAGTTCGATAATATTTATGTTATATAATTTAAATAAATCGCAAAGTAATACCGATTAGCAGCAGATCCCACCACATGGAGCTTGCTGCAAGCGAAACCCCGCGGGCAGGAATTACATATTAATTAATCGCGTTTAATGAACGTTCTTTCCACTCGATGTAAATCGATCGAAGATGCATCAACCATCAACCTCTCCTCTTCGAGACAAATTGTTTATATACCTTTTACTATGATCTTAAATATAATTATTTAATATTATTTTCTTTTATATATATAATTAATTCAATTTTAAATATAATTAATTTAATAATATTATATATATATATATATTATTTTTTTAATAATAATCTTTAGTCAATAGTCTTAATAATAATCTTAAACTAAACGTACATCAACAAACTAAAACAAAGCAAAAAAGAAAGTCGCTTTTCTATCTAAAAAATCTAAAAAAAATATATATATATATAACTAAATTAATAAATACATAAAAACAATCGTGATAGGCACCTGCAACAAAATATTACATACATATACGTAATTATAAGAATGAATAATTACTTTTTAAGTCTTGGCTAAATTAAAAAAATATATTGAATTGTATTTATTCTAACGAATGATCGCCAATGTATTATTTATATGGAAATAGATATAAAAAGAAAAAAAAAAGAAGTATATTTAATATTTTCTGTCTGCCTTCAGAAATGCAAATATATTGATACATATATATATATATATATATATATATATATATATATATATATATATATATAGCTATCCATTATAAGCGTTTAAAATTTGTACGAACGAAATAAAGATAATAACAATTAATTTAATCGTTCTATTTGAGGAAATCGATTATACAATCGTCAAATTGTCGTTCCCAGAATAATCACTTGACACAAAAATAAAAAATATTTTAATCATATAAGATATTATTATTTTATAAATGGCTAAAAGCATACGATGTTTCACGTACTTTTGATGTGTGTGATAGATGCAACTTTCGATAGATGCTTATCTAATCCTAGCTTTTATTTTTTATGAGAGTGAATCAATATTTATTCCAATGATTCTACATTATGGGATATAATAATAAATAGAAAGTGGAATAAAAAATTTTAAATATTACTTTTACAATAAACGAAGTATGTAATTATCAACATGAACTAATATAAAATTTAATCCGTAATATCTATCTCTCTCTCTCTCTCTCAAAAAAAAAGATCATAAAAACGAATAAAGCAAAAAATGTAATATATTAACAAGTGTTACTATATAACTTTAATAATATTTAATTAATTTCTGAATAATATATCGAGACGTGATTGCAACCATGTTCTACTCTAACTAAATAATAATGCATCTTTTAAAGAAGATGAAATGATTCATAATCTCCAATTGTAATAACTTCTATAGACGAGCAAAAATGACTACGTGGCGAAATGATAACAATGTGATAAGACGATGAACCATTCTTTGAAGATTCGAATATAGTAGGAACATTTAAAAATTGACTCATCTCTCAACAGTTGCCCTCTTGAGCCACAAATTATGGGGGCCTTTTCGGCATATAGCCTCTTCTTTGCTTCGTGCCCTAACCACTGCTATCGGGCATTCCCTGTTATTAAAAAAAAAAAAAAAAAAAAAAAAAAAAAAAAAAAAAAGAAAAAAGAGAAAACTAAAAATAAAAAGTGTGATTATATATTTTACGAACTATTTTAGCCTGTGGACGATCAATGGATTCGAGAAATCCATTAATCGTGCGCAATTACACAGACATATTTATACGCGAACGCCCCAGCAGATATTGAATCCGATCGATGAACCTACTACTAATCCTTCGCAATTTAAATATTAAAAAAAGTATCGAACAAAATTATAAAATCTACGATAAATTTTATTGCTTTAAAAATTGCAAAATTTGAAGGGTTAATATACTTAATATTAAATTTATCCAACATGTTGAAAAATCTTTGCTAATTTGATAGAAATGAATTTTGTAAAAGCGAAGACATTTAAACGATTTAATATCGATATATCTGTAAATGCAGAGCGTCAGCAAGATACGAAAATAAAAACAGATATGCTAAAAAATTCTAAAATTTGCTGAAACTTTGCAAATACTTGGAAACGAGATTTTCAACTTCTAAAGTGAGCAGTCCTTTTTATTCTTTGGACTTTATCCGGTCCTACCTACTTAAAAATTAAAAGGACATTCACACGGAAGTATACTACCTACCTATTTATACCTATATATGAAAAAAATAGCAAAACATTTATACCAACACATACATTCCACGATTCTCACACATACCGCCAGGGTGCAAAAGCCTACACTAGAGAGTATGTCCCGGGACACCTCCGACACCCTAGCTCAAACGCGTATAACTTTTAACTAATTAGGGATACGTACCAATTAGCTGAAATCGACTGTCAGAATTAATGATTATTTACATTAAGGTTTTACTTTCAATACAAATACTAATAGGTACTAGTATATAAACATAATAGTTATTTTATCCATTATCATATATTTAATTCAAAACAGATTCAATATTTTCTACGTATATATATATATATATATATATATATATATATATATTTATGTATTGTTATATATATATAACAACATATAAACAAGTATTTGGAAATTACACGTAACGATGTACAATTCACCACCTAACGTACGACCACACATCCGGTGCAAGGTACATCGTGCACAATCATTAATGCAATAACAGTCGCCAAATAAAGGGAACTTAAAACTAAACCCACGCTAACTGTTTCTCACTCATGCGAATTACACCTGGGTAACCACACAGATGAGAACGCAGAAAACATGAGGGAGCAAAAACGGGAATTAGTACATTAATAGCTGAAAATCCTGAGCTAAAAAGAATGTTAACTTATAATCTACGGGCTAATGACTCTAGATTTATTTTTCTTACAAATAAAATATTTTTAATTAATTATTATGGATTAACTTTTATAAAAGACTTCGTTTTATTTTGCAATATATATATACAGCTATTAAAAATTTATGTTTATATTCTATTCAAAAAATCGCATTTTATAAGTGAATTTTCTTAACTTATAAAATAATACTTTGTCACTTATAACTCAAAGTCTACCTGTCGCGAATGCCTTCTTGTTTATTTTTTTACATATATCAATGTATCAGATATATAACTTTTGTATAAATGAACTACTGTGCAAAGCACGTCATAGGTTACATGCTGTTATAATTAAGTTGATTATAAGCCATTAGACTACTATACTAATTTTATAAAAAACTAAACAAATTATAGAGTGCACATAATTATGTGCTGTTAATTATTAATATTACCGCGTTATAACAAGAAGACCCTATCCTGAGCTAATATACATACAAACACATATATATAAGCATGCATAATATAAAAAATACACAAAGGCATGTGCCACTCGCGAGTAAACCCACAAGAGAATTTACTCACGGTCGTGCTCGTCAATTATCTACTTAAAAAATTACAACCAGTAACTCGTGCCGATTTGGACCTTTCATCCTCGACATGATGAGCACCAGAGGGATTTCAATTTTTTCACTCACTACTTATGAAGTTCCCTGATGGCTCCAAAACACTCGTCCGCATAAAAAGTTGGTTGAAAATATGTTAGGTCAACATCAAATTTAATTGAAATTGCTGTTGGTTTATTTGGTTCAATACCAATAATGATCTGGAATGATATAAATTAAATTGTTATTATATCTCCATGTTTTGATAGTAAATTGTGAAATAATTAGATATGAAATTTTAAAATTTGCCTTTTAATAGACTTATACAGAAAAAGTGTACTATTCCATCCTCCATGATATACTGAATAATATATCATATTTATATATTAATTTCCGTATGAACACTGAATTTAATTTATGTATATATATATATATATATATATATATATATATATATATATCTTTACTTTTAATATTTAATTATAATCTGTGCGACTGCCAGAAAAAAAATCTTTATGCGTACAAACACTGACTCTATAACTACTTTATATGTAGTCATCCAATGCATGTACTTAAATATTAATATTATTCCCAAAACACATGAAACTTTAATTTATCAAACAAGTACTAACTCTACTTCATAAAATTTTATTGACTGTAATTTTGATGAAAAATATACTATGAACAAACATTGACTCAATGACTGCCCTGGGTTAGAAATTATAATTACATGAAATTAACTGGAAATACAAATGCATTATACAACAAGAAATAACAAATGTTTTTACAAAGTACAATTTCTGTATATCATTCTTGAAGGCAGTAAGAAGTATTGTATAATAAATCAATTAAATATCAAATTAAAATTATTAACGTTTTATTAATTAAAGCAATTTTATTGAATGTAAAGAGTCATATGCCAATGTGGAGACCATTCTATGTTACATGGAATAAAAATTATACAAGAGAGAAAACATGTTATATCTATGACTATATGGACTTACAATACTGCATTGAAGAATTAAAAATAAAAAGTGATTACCACAGTATTCTGGGTTGATCTATTCTTTTTTGTAGAATAATAGAAATAACTAAAATATATAAGATCATTATATTAGTACAGAATACAATAGTTGTGTAATTGGTCCACACACACACACACACACACAGACACATGCATTTGCGTGTGTATTACATCATATATGACATATGTATATGAAAAGGAATATATTATAAAAAATTCGATTGGACAAGATTATCCAATTATTAATTATTATCTTGAATCTAATTAAAGCTCGAGAGAAGTGTCGAAATTACGATAATAAAATCCGAAAATTCAAGAATAATTATGACGCCATTACTGAGGCGATTGAATATCGAGATACCGATTTTATTTTCGTGGATATTTCGTAAATTCGATGATGACCCAATTTGCGAACAATAGCCCTTGAAAATTGCATTGTAAACAATCGATTGATATATAAAATGGCACTGTATGTTATAAAAAATACTAATTACCTGTAATTAAAACGACGACGACGTGAATTCCGTGATACCTTGATAGCTGTCAAAAATCTAACATGGCGGAGCCAATCGGAGTAAACTACGATTTTGAACGCGCATGCGCGATACGAGAAAAATGTATTTAAACGCGCTCGTATTTGAATTGATTAATATGCATAATTAAATTCCTAATGCAAAGTTGATTTAATTTTTATTTTTTTTAATATTTCTAACCTTTAAATTTATCTTCATTCACAGCTTAACCAATATTGTAGATATTCTAAAAGATTCTTGCATTGATGGATAGTAAAATATAGAAATTTTTAAAATACTTTATTCAATGATTTAAATAGACAATTTCTCGATAATTAAATGATCGACGTCGGGTCTTGGTTAAAAAAAAAGGTATCAGATAAATATGCACACATCTGTTTTCGTACCTTTTTTGTGCTATATAGAATTAAACAGGAGCATACACTTATGCAAATCCTTGAAATCTAGTCGTCGAGCCTTCACAAAAAACTACTCCGTTAATCCCTGCATACATACACATCAATCTATCTAATTCTCTCTCTCTCTCTCTCTCTCTCTCTCTCTCTCTCTCTCTTCCTCATACATGTATATGTGTACACATAAATTCTTCGAGTAGAGTCGACGACGAGTAGGTATACATAAAAAAAAATTGTCGAGTTCGATGCACCGCGCTTGCTGCACGAGCATCGCTGACCTATATAATTTCTTGGAAATGGCCACGGACTTGCCGATGCTTTATCATAAGATAAATCGTTTTTCGCTTGTTAAAAAAGAAAGCATGCATAGCGATATATTGAAAAAACAAAATAAAAAAAAGAACAAAAAAAATATCAACGAATATTTACAGTTTTGTTTAAAAATTATTCGACGCATACTTTTCCATTCTATCGAAACGAATCATTTTATTTCTATTTTTGATATGATTTTCGATTCATTCGATTTACAGAATAATACGACCTTCGATCCAAGTAGGTAAACTATGAAAGATAGAGAACGAAAGACTCAAGAGTATAAGGCGCGAAGCAAGGGCGGTTACGAGCTAGATCTCCCTTGTTACGACGGGAAATGATTATTCACCCTCTTACGCCTTCACTCGACAGCTTAGCCCCGACTACGTGCAACTACTCTGACGTTGAACGAACGTTTCCACTTACAGACAGAGGAAGACCAGCTTTATCTATCGCGACTCTAGAAACGATTCCGAATCGGTCGGACATGATGAGGTGCAAATCGACTAATTCTAATGTTTCCTTCCTAATTTTGATTGAGTTTAAACAATATTATCAAACGCTTAAACGATTCAAATCTTTTGAAAATATTTATAATTTTTATATCGTAAATATATTTTTAGCTCGTAACGGACATCTATAAATAGATAGTTTCAGATTTTATAAAAAAAAAATAAAAAAAAAAAAAAATAAAAAAAAAGAAAAAGAATACTTTTAAAAAATTCGTTCAATTTGGAAATCGGAAATCTGCTAATAAAAAATTTTAAATCGTTTGATCTACCAAAGTGGAATAATACTGAAATAAAAACGTAAAAACATAAAAGGTAGATGTGACAATTTTGCCTCAGGTGAAATTCTCTTTCTCTCTCTCTCTCTCTCTCTCTCTCTCTCTCTCTCTCTCTCTCTCTCTCTCTCACGAGTGTATAGAGATATTTTCTCACGCTTCGATCGTGATACCGTGCAGCTGCGACTCAATGTTAGAGGATTACCTCGTCTGAGGTTCCGTTGCTTTCCTATTTATCACTATACGCTTCGCAGACTCCGACGTAGATACATACATACTTACAAAGACGGGAACTCTTCGGGTAGAAATAGAAGAGACAGGGGAGAAACGGTAAGACCGCTCGTATGTACAATGTTTTAAGTTGATTCCGTTAAGAGAGGAAACGATAGTCGAAGAGAAATGTACGACACCTCGGTTGGTTGCTATCGATTTCAAACGAACCAGAAAAAGATACATTAGGCTCTTATCTCGTCATCCCATTAACGGTACTATCGTAAATTTGTAAAAGATAAAAATTCATAATTTATCCGACAATGATATGTAAGGAATTTTAATAAAATCAATTTCAAATCGTCACGACATCGTCTCGTTCGTCAGATCAATCGAAGATTGGACGTTTTATCAATTCAAATATAATACAGAAATAGTATCGTCGTAATAAGAATTATATTCGATACCGATATTAAACTACGTCGATCTTTTGCAGAATATTCTCCTCGTAGAATTGAATCGAAGGAACGAGAGGTTGTAAAATAAAGATATTATTTCTTATCTTCCTATTTCGTCGTGCGTAAGAAGTATCTTCTTCCATTTGCAGTTGAGAAGAAAAGATCAAAAACGTAAAGTCGTCACGAAATTGCTAAACCGTAAGAAATGGCGAATACTTTATTTCTCCCCGTTTAAAATCCTTTGTGGGAACTCTTGTGGAAAAAGGAAAAGGTGTAATTTGAGCACCACTGAAGCCGACGATGCAGCAACGATACAAACTGGAAGCTTACCCCGGAACTAGCGCGCACTGTAGGGTATGTTCCGGGGGAGGCTCAAGGAGCCTCGAGTTCATTATTTATAGTCCAGCCTTACGAGCATGGAATCGTACTACCATCCTCTCTTCGTAGGGCAGAACAAGGAAACGATGCAAGCACGAGCCACAGTGCATCGGCTCTCTCCATTCTCCTATCCCCACATCGTAGAGCCGACGGTGAACGCTATCCCACTAGGTTCTCCTTCTTCACTCTCGCTAGTATTATAAACTAGTTTGAACCGTTCACGACTAGTAACGTTACCCACCGAGTGTGTCTCGAGACAGTATTACTAGAACCACCCTAGAAACGTTCTCTCGAGCATGAGATCCTCTCCTTTCGAATACATAGATATATAGGTATGTATATACCTCTATATATATATATATATATATATATATATATATATATATACACGCATGCGAGAACGCGTATGTACAACAGTGGACAATAATAGCTCATGTTGAAAATTTTCTCTTTCTTCGACCTAGCATCATTTTTCTCCTTTATTTCTCTGTTTTATTATGAAATAAAAGATATTGTTTTCTTAAGATTCTTTTTCTTTTTCTTTTTGTTTTTTTTTTTCTTTGAGTCAATAATAATAATCATTCATCTCGTATTGCTCTTTGGTTAAAGTTAAAAACATATAAACATTTAATGTAATATCTTCATTTATACTGGATTTTTAAAAATGTCCAGAGAAAGTCCGAGAGTTTCAAAAAGCAAGACACCAGGGCAACGACCTATGACGACAGCGTGCATTTAGATGGACCACTGCTCTTTCTCTCTCTCTCTCTCTCTCTCTCTCTCTCGTATCCACTGTCCCCTTTGCTACGCTTTGTCTCGGTGAGCTTCCTGCCGCGGGCAAGCATCGTTCGAGCAAGAAATGGCCGACCGTTTGTCCAGTGTCCCTCTTCGCCGATGCGAAGGGAAAAGAAGAAGTTAGAGCCGCTCGCTAGCTCGTTCGTTCACTTGCCCGCTCGAGTGGACCCCAGCGGCGAACCTTCGCTCATGTTTGTACTCCCGGAATTTCTTGCGCACCGCTTACGAATCTCCTAAGGGACGTGCAAAGTGCCATCAGCTGACAATCGTGCAAGCTTTGACTCCTTTTTTCTAACTTTTTCTTTCTTTTACCTTTCTCTCTCTCTCTCTCTCTCTCTCTCTCTCTCTCTTCCTCTGAGAATGTCAGAATAAATACTAATAAATCTTGATTTTCTAAATTCTTAAAACCATTTCTTTGCGTTCCTAGAAAGAAAAGAAAATAAAAGAAAAAAAGAAAGAAATAGAAAAAAGATAATACATTAAATCAATTGTAATGTGATCAAATGCAACCTGAAATAATCCGTAGATCTTTGAAAGATTACATTAATCATAGTCGAAGAGAAACAATCGATCGTCGAACTATCAGCGATATCAGCGAATCTATCAGCGATAGCTGTCGGTCGAGGATGATTTCTCTGAATATCGTCCTGCGTCGATGATTTCGCGTGCATCGATGCATTAAACGCCGGTAGCATTGCCCGTCTTCGGGCTAATAATTTGATCGCTTCCGGCGGACATAGAATCGGACCTATTTGCAACCATGACCAGAGTACCTGTTCGTGACAGCCTTTGACGAATACTGTAAATAGATTTGTATGTTTCCGATGCCGAAGTCACGCAGAACGCGTATAGATCGAGTTTAATTGGATTCTCGAATCGATTCGACATCTATTAAGAAGAGAAAATCCATTGTTTCGAATATCGATGATCGGTTTTTTCCAACTTTTTATATCATATATAAAGATAACATTTATATATATTTATTAATATATATATATATATATAGTTTTTTTTGCCCTTTTTGGGAGATTAGACTTGAGAAAGAACACGTTCATAAAATACGAAAATTATACTTACATACATATATAAACAGATCCGTTTTGATCCGTTTATTTTCGCTGGAAAATAGCGACGCTTAAGAGAATCCTACGATATTTTCAGGAATGGCCGCTTTTGCTCCTTCCGTCTAGTCTTCTTCTCTTTTACACTCATCCCTCTCCTTCTCAAACTCGTTTCTCCCCTATTCTGTCTCCTTTCTGACTGTGCTTACCCTTGGAGCGCCGATAAACTTTCAAAGTGCACCACTTTATCGTTTCGTCTCATTACCGAGACAATGAGGGAAGATAGCGTTTCACTAACTAAACGAAAGATGAGAGAAAAAGGAAGATTTTTACTAAGAGACAATGTCGCTCGAATATTTACGTGGTTCTATCCGTTGTTTCCCCTCGTCATTTTCGATCTTTATATTAAGAAAAGTACGATGTAACATTTGCATATCTAATTCCGTTTTTTTTTTTTTATCTTTTCTTTCTTTTCTTTTGCAAGAGACACTAGGTGATTCGAATTGAAACAATGCCGAACGATATAGTTAAGATTTAAATCTAACGAGATATCGTAAAAGTCTTGTTATTAGATTTTCGTGATGTTTAGGTAAAACGGATTTACTTTCATCCATAGTCGATTCACGACTATGGAATGGCTCAAAGCCATCCATGGTCAGGGAACTTATTGTTGCAGTATGTCGCATGGTGGAGTGCTTCCGTTCTAACGTTAAGTGGCACGGATTTAGACACCCGTTGTGAGCAAACAACGTATCTACAAACAGACCGAGAAACTCGGCTAAAGCTACACAGAGGCGCGACGAAGCAGCACAACCTGGGATTCCCTTCAAACCCCTCCAACTACCAAATCTCGTTCCCATACCTCTTTCCTTCTATTCTCCTTGTTTGCAAGGAGCACAATATTCACGAAGAGAGCTCATCCTTCTTGCAACTTTGTCGTAGCTTTCGGGCCACTTAACGAAAGCTTTCTCGTAAGAATATTTTCTTGGGTGAAAGTAAACGAGTTCCTTCAATTAGAGTGACAATCGTCGCGTTCGAGAGGAATCTTGTGGTATAGCCACAGGTATGTCCCACAAGAGTAACGCGATTAATCGATTCTTCTCGTATTCATCCACGACCTCTCATCGATCAGCAAGCGTAGACCGTAATATTAATATTTTTCTCGGTAAACGCAACCGCATTAACCGCGGGACAAGCCGCGACAATTGGCAATTAGAGCATCATTAATATCGTTGCTAGGCGAGATTTTAGCTGCACAGCTGCCGATCGAACGTGAAATTCTACATTTCAAAGGGCATGCAATATTATTATGATAATGTACGATGAAGTCTATAATAAACGTATCAACGACTTTCTCTTCTCTTCGAAAAACAATGGGCAAAGCTCGAAATGATTTCGTTTGATTTACCGCAATGCTCCTTTGTTGCGTATACTCAGAGGGTCGAGCTTTCGTGACGACGTAACGAGAAAGAGATAGAGAGAAGTAGATTCTACTCGTCTCTATAAAATCTTTTCACGATTTTCGGTTGCCTGCGGGATCACGCAAGCAACGATGCCCTTCGCTTTGTCCAATTCCTATCTAGTATCCGCAAAGGCGTCGACTAAGTGATTTTCGTCGTCAACAATCTAGAATTATTACTATTGTACCTTTTAACATACAAATTCCTATCGTAATATACTACTATTAAAATGTAATCTCATAAAAAAAAATGTTAAAAAAATAATATTATTCCAGATCCCTATGGACAATACGTTTTTATTAGATCAAATTAGACATCTTACGCCATTGCATTGGCGTGCAGCTAACAGTTGGCGTGACTTCCGGCGGAGGCGCTGAACCCCGGAAACCAATCGTAGCCTCCGCCAGACCGAATCATTCGCGCTTCTGTGGTCAAGCGATTCACGATCGGTCACTCGACTCTCCTATATATTCGTTAATGGTTTCTCAAGATAGAAATTGCTCGACCATTGGCATTCTATATCGAAAATATTTATCGTGAATATAAATTCTTAGAGAATGACAGATGCCAAATGAAATCTTTCCTGATTTGATCTTTAAAATGAAATCCCCCTATTCTTTTTCTTCTTCTTCTTTTTGTTTTTTTTTTCTTTTTTTGTTTACTTTGTCATCATTTCCTTTTTTTTTTGTCTCTCTTAAGATCATCAATTAAAATGAAATAAATATGTGCCATCTGCAGACGAATTTTTCATTATTCTCAAATTACAATGCCGAGAACGTCCGTCGGCATTTATTCATAAATCCCGAACAATTAAATTCCATTTCAATGAGAAAATTCCCGAGCGATAAATATTAATTTACGGCTGAAGTCTCACAATAAATCTATTATCCGATTTCTGGCTTGTATCTTGGATCGAGTTTAAGTCCACAGAGATGAGAGATGGTTCATAATTCGTTGGTATTTTTATCGTCATTCAATACGTATATTCGAATCCTAAGGAGAACGATAGAAAAATTCAAGAGAGAAAGGGTAGAAGAATGGATAAAGAAAGAAACTGATTAGGGATGGAAATGGACGAAGGAAAAAGGGAGATAGAGATATAGAGTGAGAGATATAGAGTGATAGAGAGACAGATAGAGAGAGAGAGAGAGAAACCAGGAGATATCGACTCGCTTAGGTGGTGGATTATCGATTCTACCCACCTACTAGGCTGTCTCCGTTCGTCTGACATTGCCTGAAGGGCCGTCCTTCTCTTCCTCGTCCTCCTCCTTTTCCTCCTTCCCTTCCACCGCCTCCACCTCGTCGTCGCATATCGATATTCGCAATCTCGCAATGCTTGGAATCGCACTGATGCAAAAATCAATGAACCAATAACCGAGACCGGACTGTCTGTTTCTTTCTATCCCTTCTATCTGCATTTTTATTTTCCTTCTCTCTTTCTACGAGTGCTTGTATGAATTCGTTGGAAAAAACTCTCTATACACGGGGGAACCTGCTTTATCTTTTTCTCTTTCATTCCTGAATATAACCACTGTTGTTACTTCCAGGAAGAAGTCATTGTTAAAAAAAAAAAAAAAAAAAAAAAAAAAGAAACAGATAAAAAAATAAAAAAATAAACAAAATAAAAAGAAAAAAAGAAAAACAAGAAGAGAAGAAAGAAAAAGTTGTCTGTAGAAAACGGGGAACAAGAAAAAAAAACATGAACAAGAGAGATCGTATCGTCACGTCAAATTGTTGCAAATTACATTTATGCTTTTATACATATATTTGCATACGAATGGGCGTACGTGTGTATTTACATTACGTGTATATAAAATGACAAAAAAAAAAAAGAAAAAAGAAGAAGAAAAAAGAGAAAAATATTATAAAATTATTTTCACACAGCTGTTACAACCTTGGTAGTGAAAGCAAATACGAATTAATCCTTTACTAATTGGTTTTAATTCAAAATATCAAGTGAATTCAAAAATAAGCTAAATTTTTCCTAAAACCCTGTCAATATTGAAACGTGAACAATATTAAAAAGGGGTTCTTTAAAAATCGTTTAAAGGAAGAGGTGAAGGAAACGAGAAAAAAAGGCTCAGAATCCAAAGTTAAAGTTACGAAGCGACGATGCGTAATCGTGAGGAAATCCGGGAAATGAAAGCGAGCCATTTTCTTCCTTCCTCCGATTTCCAGTGGATCGAGCGTGGATCGGCGGATTAGGCAAAAGGGGTGACGCGAAAGTTAGGTAGGAAGTTTCATTGGGGTAGAGCGATGGGTGGCGCGGGGGAAAGTGATGAAGGGTCCAGAAAAGGGCATTTGGAAAATCGATGCTCACAAAAAAGAGCGTACTATACGAAAAACTCGCTCTGTTCGGTGATCCTCTCAAAGTAGCCTCTTTTCTTTTTTCTCATGTTTTTTTCTTATGTTTCTCATGCTCCTTTTAATCAAATAAATCTGTATTATCATATGTATCTCGTTCGTTTCATTCGTCATTTCATAAACTCTTTTTACTTTTTCGACCTATGTTTTTTTTTTTTTTTCTTTTCTTTTTATCCTTCTTTCTTTTCCTTCCTCCAAATAAACCCCAATTTATTAGTCGTATGTGAACTACCTTTGTAACTGTTTTGAAGTTTAAAGAAAGAAAAAAAAAAAAAAAAAAAGAAGTAGCAATCGGATGTAACCGATCAAACAACATTCAGACGTCATATAATTTTCGATTTCTGCCTCGTCAATTTTTAGATAGATACGCGAGGCGAACTCGAAGAGAAAAGAAAAAAGAAAGAAAGAAAGAAAGAAAAAGAAAAAAAACAAAGAAGAAAAAAGTAGAACTTGTAATTAGCGCACTCCGCTCTAACTCTTTGTGTCTCTCTCCATCTCTACGAGTACGTACTCTCATTCTTTTCGAGTACGCTTCTTCTCTCTTTTACGCTAATTCAGGTACTCTAACGATTCCAAATGAAGGCTAAAAATTTCCTGAAAAAGTATTTATCTGATGCAACGAACGTATCCGTTATCCATCGGGGCTCGAGGACGATTACGATGACGACGTCATTAGAAAAGCGTTGGCAATATGCTCGCAAAATTGAAAAGGATGCCCGAAACGTTGTTAATTTTGACGGAACGCTATAAGGACTTTCTGTTTAAATTGGTGCGAGAGGAGGAAGAGAGAGAAGAAGAGAGAGAGGAAGAGAGAGATAAATAGAGAGTAGAAGGAAGTGAAAAAAGAACGGATTAAATCTCAAAAGCTCTTCGCCGTTGGAGAACGTTTTAAATTTGCGAAGTTTCGAACCACTGGCAACTTTTCGGCGGTAAGTAGGTATTCGTGGAAAAGGTGGCAGGCCGTGAGATGAACCAGAGTTAGAGGGATAGAGGAAAAGTGAAAGAAGGAAGAGAGAAACGAATGGCGTGAGAGAACTCGAACGAAAGTCGTCGACGATAGGGCTGAGGGTTGAACAGAAGAAGGAACGAAAGATGGAAAGAGACGAACGATGGATGGAAACAAAAGGATTCCACGAATTAAACTTACAAAAACGATCGTACGCTGTAATTGGCAGGAAAAAGTGAGGATGGAGAAGACGTGGGATCGCCCTATTGCAAAAAAAGAGAAAACGAAAAAGGGAGAGCAAAATAAAGGGAAAGAGAGAGAGAGAGAGAGAGAGAGAGAGAGAGAGAGAGACTTTGAAACGACGTCGGCGGAATTTCCGGCATGAGAATGATTAAAAATTGACTCCCTCACTTTCCTTCTCTCTTTCTTTCAACACAGTCTTTAATTTATTGAATCGTCTATTACTAAATCGTCCATTTAAATTATTTCGCATTCTCAACATTTTTAATTAAACAAAGTGAATATCGTTGTACGATATAAGTGAATTTGTATAACAAGAAACTCAACCTTTGGAATATTAATGTTCAATATTAACATAGAACATTTCCAAGTAGTCTCCCTGGTAATAGAAACGTTGTAAGATAAATGGAATATTCAGTAGAATGACGAAAACGTATAACATTCTATCTAAAAACGTAACCAATCGGTCTGTGCTATTTTGTTATGGACTATGAGTGACAAAAACCTGACCGTTCCCCATTTATCATGATATTTCGTAAAAGAATTCAAAGCCAACGTGAATAGCTTCATAGCTTTCGTTCCTATATTCTTCGTCTTAAGGCTCGTAAAAAAAAAAAATATATATATATATATATATAAAATAAATAAAAAAGAAACAAGAGAAAAAGAGAATTAAAGATGCATGAAAATGTAAGAGAGCAAAAGTGACGTAAGGAAGAAGGAAGAAAGAGAAAGAGAGAGAGATAGAGACAGAGAAATAAAAAAGAGAGAAAACTCGGACGAGTTTTTTGCTCGTCATTACATTCCAACTTTTTCTTTCTTTTTACATATTTCTATCTCTCGGCGAATCTCCAATCGGTAAGTTAAATTGTATGCCGTTTAAAGAAAGTATTTATAACTTGGCAAGATTATTAGAAGCCTCCGGCTGTTAAAAACTTTCGTTAATTCATAGAATAGTATCGTGAAAAGTTTCGAAAGCGAGAGAAGACGAAAAGACAGTGAAAAGACAAAAGAGAGGGAGGAGGGAGATAAAAGGAGAGGGATGAAGAAGAAAAGAGAAGAGAGAATGGAACATATTCGTATGGTGCTATATTATCCTTCGTAGGTGAGAACTTTTAAACTCGATGGAAATATTCCCTTCCACTCTCTCTCCCTCTCTCTCTTATACACACACACACACACACACACTCTTCCAGTTACACCTACTCCTTCCATCTTCTTCGCGGTTTTCTGCATTTAGTTAATGAGAAAATCGAATAAAACGGGGGAGTTACGAAGCACGAGTGAAAAAGCCCGAATAAAGTGCGGTCCACCGCACGTTTTCGCGTTTTATTACGGCCGACAAGATCTAACCCGTGGCAATTTTCAAAAGCGTCCGTGCGTCCGCGATAATCGCCGATTGTCTTTTCCTCCTTTTACGATTTGTTTTCCTGTTTCTTTTTCTTTTTTGCTTTTCTTTTTATTTAATTCTTTTTTTTTTCTTCCTCTCTCTTTTTTCCTTCTTCTTTTCTTCTTTTTTTATTTCTTTCCAACGCGCTTCGCCGAACTTCGTTTCTCTCTTTTTACAATACCTTTCTCTCAGGGAGATCGTTATAAAAGGAAACGATTTGAGTTCGGTGATTTTATACGAAGGATAGGCGTTCCTTTTTCGTCGGAAAACGGAAGGGACATAAAATTTGATTCGTACCTTCGTAGCTTCCGGCGGACGTCGTAATTTCGCACCGGTATAAGATCGTTCAAGAAAGAAGAACGAAGTCGTTACGGTAAGATCCTTGTCTTTCGTCCGTAATTCGAAAAAGTTTTCTTTCCCGGTTGTCTCGGCACGACTCGACCGGTCTTCGCTTTTTACTTGAACAAACGTAAAATCTCGTGAATAATTTGCTTCGTCCGCGAGTCTCGCTTAGCAGTGCCATATTTTTCTTCGGCTTGAAGTAAGATATATATATATATTATATATACAGTTGGTAGAGAAAGCGAGAGAAGGAAGAGACGAACTCTGAACGTCAGTGTTCCCTGAATTCGTAAGAATCGCGGACTTAGCAACGAGTTGGCTTCTCAAGTACTTACATAGAGACGCCTTTAAGTTTTACGACGAACTTGCGGGTAGTTGCAATTAGTTAATTTCCTAGGAACTTTCATAAAACGCGCCGCGCGCATGAATCCATAATTATGCAAACAGGAGGGAGAAATTCGGGAGGATCCTTCTAAGATATTGTCCCTTTTAGTTCGACCCCTATCCCGCTGAGTACTCCTCGTTGAAATTTAACGAAGATCGCCATTTCGTAAGATACAACCGAGATAACCGACCGTCTCAGATACCAAGATTAGATCATAATCCATTGGGATATTATTACGAGCTACTTCAAATAAAAGAGCGAATAAAATAAAGGAATGAATTAAAGGTAACGTAGGAAGAAATAAATAGCACTAGACAAGGTCTCTCTCTCTCTCTCTCTCTCTCTCGTTTTCTCTTTTTCTCTTCTTCTCTCTCCCTCTCTCTCTCTCTTGATTCATGCGATAGTTACAACATAGGTACACTTGCTCAGAGAGCAACATCAATTACTCGAAACATTTCGTAACGCTAGATCGAAATGTCAGTACGGCAAACGATGTTACGAGCTGATACACGTTCACCACCATAATCGGTTAACGAACAAACAATGACCATTTCGACGTACATACCTCGGCAAAACTCGGGGCCCGCACTGTTTGTTATCACCGATACGTCACTTCGATTCTACGTTTTTGCTCGAGCATTTGCCCTCCCACGGCGCCATTCACGTTCCATTTCCATTTCGACGAGAAACGACGACTACGACGACGAAGCGATATGCGTTCGTTGCTCCTTTTTCCCCATCGATATCGAGACCCTTTTTCTATACAGCTGTGCATGCGATGCATCTCTTTCTACCACTTCTCTTTTTTTATCTTTTTTCTTTTGTTTCTCTCTCTCTCTCTCTCTCTCTCTCTCTCTCTCTTTTCTCAATTTTTCTTTTCTTTCTTTCTTTTTTCTTTTTTTCCTTTTTTTTTCAAATCCTCCAGAGTTGATCTCTTCCAGCATCCTCATCTTACCAAAGCGTAAACGAACCATCGAATGGACCAATGAAAGCTCGAAAGAGCTCTCGTGATTCAAGCTGAGCGTGACGATATTCTCCTTCCTTTTTTTCTTTTTCTTTTTCTTCTCCTTTCCTTCCTCCTCCTCCCAATCCCCTCTATTTACCTCACCCCCTCCCCTAGAGTTAGAAACAGCCCTTTAATAGTCGATCTCGCGATCACTCTCGGGTCAGAGAACGGCAATTAGCGAAGCTTTAATGAGATAACGTAGTTTCGTGTTGCAACATTAGATTGTGTGTGTTGTTACAAGTATATACATGTGTGAGTGGATGAGTAGATAGATAACGTAGAACCACGGGAGAGACAGAGAGAGAGAGAGAGGGAGAGAGAGAGAGAGAGAGAGAGAGAGAGAGATAGATAGAGAGGTGGATGATGCGACTAAGCTCCGAGATGTATGTGCATTCACCAGGTATTACTAATTTACGCATAACTTCGTGGTAGAGGCACGTTGAAGTTAGCCGCTTCCCGTGGAAAGACACGTTTGTTAAGAGGACCCGTTATTAATTAAACCTGGAAGTAGCTTTAATCCCAATGGCATTTCGTCTCTGAAAATTACTCCGATAATAAAGATACTCTTGAATTTTTAATACTTTTTCTCCTATCAATTATATTCGACGGATGAACTTATAATAAAAATTAGATTCGACAATTTTAAAAGTAATTGACCGACTTATCATCGTTCTAGAAGTTCTCTCTCTCTCTCTCTCTCTCTCTCTCTCTCTCTCTCTCTCTCTCTTGTTTCTTTTCTTTTCTTTTTTTTTTTTTTTTTTTTGTAATACCCACGGATCGATTCATAATTACGTCATTTCCAACTTCCGATACGATATTCAAAGTGTTATTGTTCATTTATGAAGAGCCATATATCGCACTTTAATTTATTCGATATTACCGACAAGCGATGAAATTCACGTTGAAGCATACGAGATATTCCATAATTAAAAGAGGTGAAAAGAGAAAAAAAGATGAGATAGAAGGTGAGAGATGCCGGCAATTATCAATGCTACCGACTTTTCTGCGGTTACGAGTTACGCCAACTTGGCGAAGCTCTACGTCCGTTGAACCGCGAACGCCGAATGGCCGCAAGATAGTTATCGGAATAACTTCTACAAACGAGTTTGATAACTGCCGTTATTCCGAAAGCAGCCCACCTATTCTTTTCTTACGTTTTATCACTTTTTCGTTTGTTCGCACAAAAAGTTTACGAGATTCAAAATTCTTTATGAGCATCTTTTCACAATGTCACACGACATATCCCATTATAATATCCATAAAAAAGAAACATACCTTATGTATAAGAAATGTTTCAAATAACGAATGACAAAAGATATATTTCTATATTTCTTTGGTCGAAACGTAATATCTCTATGACGACAGAAATTAAATAACAATAATGCTGCCGTCTTGCAAGATAAAGAACGAGAACTCCATCATCGTAATAATCACTCTAAAAAGATCTTTGACCATGACGCTTTTAAACATTAGTCAAAGTAAAAAGTCTTTTGTCGCGGTGGCAATAATTCCATTAAAATGTTCTAATTTTTTCGTGTCAGATTTAAAAGAGAAAAGAGAAAAGAAAAAAGAACAAAAAAAGAGAGAGAGAGAAAAACGAAACGAAAAAAAAATAAATAAATAAAGAAAGAAATAAAAATATACGGAGACGAAGGAGGAAGAGAAAGAGAGAAGAGGAAAAAAAAAGAGCGCAAGAAGAAAAGAGAGAGAGAGAGAGAGAGAGAGAGAGAGAGAGAGAGAGAGAGAGAGAGAGAGTACACTGTTAAAGTTTTCGGTGAACGAACAAACACAGAGAGGAGAGAAGTAAAAGAAAAAACAAAGCAAAAAAAAACAAACAAAAAAAAACCAAAAAAAAAAAGAAAGAAGAAAGTAAACGAAAGAAAGAAGGTAAAGGAGAAAGAAAGAAGAGATTCCTCCGAGCTCACGTACATAACGTAAAATTTAAAGACCAGTAGGTCAGCCGTAAGAAGCTACCTTAACAATGCTGACATCGGTATTTAGCCTCCGGCACGAGCTTATTCTTCTTGCGGAGGAAGCGCGTGGATGATGAAAAAGAGAAGGATAGACCGACCGAACGAAGGAGAAGAAGCTCGTCCCTGGCGCAGGAGGAATAGAAAAGATGCGCATAGAGTAAAAGAGGAGAGATAAAAAGTAGGAACGAAAAAAGAAAAAGAAAAAAGAAAGGAAAAGAGAAAAGTGAAGGAAAAGAGAGGAAGCGGGAAGGGGCTATGTAGAAATGGCTCGTAGAAAAATAAGAATTTCAAATCCAATTTTCCGAGGCATATTTAATAACGCCCCCTGCTTGCTTCCCATCCCTCCCTCTTCTCCCTTACCCCTTCAGCACTCTGTACCCTCTTTCAACCACCTTTCTCCATCATCACCCATGTCTACCTTCGTCTCTCTCTCTCTCTCTCTCTCCCTCTCCTTCTGTCTTGCCGCCCAATTTCCACTTGCTCGGAGGCTCGCATAGAAAATGAATAATCGAGGAATACATTACTCGTACGGTTACATCGTCGATTGAAGGTTCGGCGATGAAGAATTTCCTCAAGAACTTATGAGTTTAACCTACAACGATATTATTTACTTTACGGATCAATGAAAAGAAAAATGAAAAGAAAAAAAAAAAGAAAGAAAAGAAAAGTAAAGGATCATCAACGAATTACGTTGGAATAATTAATTTTTAAATAATACAAAACAACGAAATATTATATGTTAAGTGAATTCGAGTCTAAATTAATTTATTAAAAATATTTTTCGTGCAATATTAATTCGTTTTAAATTTAGATTGTGAAAGTAGGTTTGAACGAATAAAGAATTTGCACTCTTACATACGCATACCGTTAAAGGATAAAACGTTACTTTATCTATCTCCTCACTCCTTCCTCGTTTGAACTACGTTGATTATGTTAATGGGATTCAAATATATTCTCGATCACGTTTCGATTACTTTCAATGGAATAATCAAAACGACAAATCGTTATATCAACTATTAAATACGTCGAATCGTTTTTCTTTTTTCTTCCTCCATTCCATTTGGGATATGGCGGACCGGGAGAGGAAAAATGAGGGGAATATCTTTATCAAGGATCTAAAAAGGGATATTGAAATAAATTTTTCGTTCGAACGTTAATCGAAATCGTAGGAAAGCACGAGGAAAAGCTTTATAATCGGATAGCCTTCAATCGTAAACGATTTTTCACGTCATTTTATACGTTTTCCTTCCGTCATTCGTATATATCCAGTTAAAACGATCGACAGAAAGGGAAGTCGAGATTTATCAATGATCGAATTCGTTGAGCTCGTTGTGTCATTCACGCTTTCCCGGATATGACGTTGTTCTCTCGTTAATTCGATTAACATTGTTCCGATCGACGTCCAATTCGAAGAACGACTTTAACAAAGTTACAATAGAATATATCATATTAATTTAACGATAGATAATTGTTACTTCAATTTCAGGTATATTAATAGGACAAACTGGTAAATAGTTTTACAAACGGAATTACAAAACTTAATAAAGCTCGCATTCTCGATGGAGACATTATCGAATAAATACAAATATAATGATGCAAATATGATAGATAGATAGGTACGTATCCTATATTCGTTCTTCTTTTCTATTTTTTTTTTGTTCCTTTTAATATATTAAACGAAGTTCTCCATTTATTTTCCACTTGACGTTTAAATTGAAAAAGAGCAAAATAATCGCAGAGAGAGAGAGAGAGAGAGAGAGAGAGAGAGAAAGAAAAATGCCAAGAAAATACGTCGAATCGCGAAAGCGTTTAAAGCTTATCCTGAAAAGAGAACACGGCGTCTCGTACATTCGTTGCTACTTCCAATTAGCCTCGATTCTTTGAGGCTCAAGACCTCAATCAATTTCCCGGAACACTAGGTCACAGATGCCGCCAATTACGTTCTGCCAATGGCGCGCCATCTTTTTCTGCCATCAGGGCAAGGACCAAGAGCGCCCTTCTTAACCGTCGATATCCTTGCGCACCAACGAAATGATTTTTCTCCTTTGGGAGTGCCGACCGAGTGCCGTTCGAGCGGAGGAAAACCATTTGACGACTTTCCTCCAATAATTGTCGTGAGAGTCTAAGACCATTACACGAGAACGTAACGTCCACGTTGCCCTCTTTCCTCATTCCTCCTCCTTAATATTTTCTTTTTCTCCTCTCTTCTTCTTCTTCTTCTTTTTCTTTCACTATTTTTTTCCTCCTCCCCTCACTCTCCCTTTTCTCTCCCTTTTTCCGCTTCCAAAGCTCCCCGGCCGCTTTCCTTTTTTCCACTCCACGATAGGTAATAATTTTTCGATTCGATAAATCCGATACGCGAGAAACGGTGAATTACTGTTACAGCAGTAAACGGAAACGTTTAAAACGTTGCCCGTTTTGCACTACCCTCTAGCTCCTCTCACTCCAACCCCATATCCTTCTTTCGTTCGCTCCTCTTTTTCTATCGTTCGTAAACGAGTCTGCCTTTGACGTACAAAATACACAATACTATTCGTCTCTCTCACCCTCTCTCTTTCTCTTTCTCTCTCTCTCTCTCTCTCTCTCTCTCTCTCTTTCTCCCTCTTTCTTTCTTTCTTTATATATACTTATCGCTAAATCATCAACAATCCCTTAAATATTTACAACCGATCGAATAAATTCCTATATGAATTTTGTTATACAGATCTGATATAATATCCCTTCATTCGATTCTACCTCAATGTTATATATCCTTTTTCTACATTATAAATTTCGATTCGACTATTATTAAACGTTAATTCATACGTACGTATGTACGTAGGTACATGCATGTCCGATTTAATTATTAAAATTTTCAGTTTATTTCACGCTCCAGTTGAAATTGTAAGTGATACGAACGATACGATATTTTCTCATATACTTTCCTTTTCTTCTCTCTCTCTCTCTCTCTCTCTCTCTCTCTCTCTCTCTCTATAACCTATATATATATATAGACACATCGTTCTATCTTCATATATAATCGATCGACGAAGAGATTTGTTATAAAACGAGGGAAATGTTACAATTTTATTCTCGGCAATTTTCATTTTTATTCGTCTCTACTCGCGGAGGTCCTCGTTGAATAATGCAAACGTAAAGGGGAGGAACAAGTGGAGAAACGAAGAAAGAGAGAAAGAGAAAGAGAGAGAAAGAAAGAGAGATAGAGATGGAGAAAGAGAGAAAGAGATAGAGATGGAGATAGAGAAAGAGAAACAGCGTGCCCGCAGCAGCAGCAGCAGCAGCAGCAGCAGCAGCAGCACACTCAGCCGGTCCGACTATTTATAAAACAATGAATAATCATCGACAGTAACGATGTGTCTGCGGGCGCGTAAAGCAATTACACGTCCGAGCGTACAATTTATTTGTACATGTTCTTGCTCTAATTGGTCCTCCTGTCCAGGCGGAAAGCGCGCCCCAACGAAAGGAGGAGAGACGAACAACGAAACGGAGGTCTACGCTTTTGATGCCAAGCGCGACGTAATTGCTTTAAATTCCTTGATATCTAGGAATATTCAAAACGGGACATTCCCGCCAAGAGATTTTTACATTTTTTTTCTCTCCTTTTCTTTTTCTTTCCTTTTCTATTTTCTATTGTGTTTTCTTTTTTTCCTTCTTCATTCGACATATTTCCAAAAAAAATATTCGCAACGTGTAATTCGTATCGTTCATTCGATAAGTTAATCTGCGATATCGCATACGTAAGCTACGTAAGCATCGTAAATTATTTCAAAAGTGCGATAAAATTTCCGTGATATCTGCTAATAGAGAGGACGTTATTTAAATATGGGATTAACCAACGAAGACGAACAAATGTCGTTAATGAAATATGTACGTATCTATATCGTTCGTTTCATTTCAACAGTGGTTAGGTACATTCCGGTCGATTGTAATAAACGGTCAAGTGGTGGGATACCTCGACGATCACAGGATTAAAAGCCTACGGAGGATTAATCAAGCACACGCGAGCGGTTCGCCGACTTTCCCTGAGCTCGAAAAGCTTAAAACCGAAAGAATATCCGTGGCCCGGCGAATATCGTTGCAAGTTCGGCTGGAAGCTATCCAAATCAGTCTCGTGCTGCCGGAAAAGAGGATGAGATTTACAAATAACTTATAGTTCGTTCTCTTTTTTCTTCTTCTCTCTTTCTCTCTCTCTCTCTCTCTCTATATATATATATATATATATATATATATATATATATATATATATCTCTGTTTTCAAAACAAAAGTTGAAGCGTGAAATAAACTATGGCTATTCTCGCGACAGATTACTAAATGAGTTACAAAAGAACGAATTATTCTATATGTCTATCTATGTGTGTATATGTGTGTTTGAATAAAATAAAATCCTGCTAAATAAGCTTATTAAAGTCAGCGTTTTTCTATCATGCTCTTTCTACCATTCCATCTATCTATCTTGCTCTATATCTCTTTCTCTCTCTCTCTCTCTCTTTCTCTCTCTCTCTCTCTCTCTCTTCTCTTTCTCGCTTCGAAGTCGCACCCTGGATATCGATTTTCGCGACGGACAGAGCCAACCCCGGTCTCGCATCGCGTATACATATTTCCCTTTGCCAGACGGGAAAAGGGAGAGCACCTAACGCGCTTGCAAAACTAAAAACTGCACATAAATTTCGAGACCGTTGTACCGTTCCCTTCCGTTCCATTCTCTCCCTCTCTCTCTCTCTCTCTCTCTCTTTCTCTCTCTCTTTTGTAGTTCTCTTCCTCTTCCTCTTCTTATCCTTCGCATCAGTTTCTCATCCCATTCTCACTCTTCCCCTCTTCTTTACTACACTCTAGAGAAACTGGCCATTCTTCCGGACAACACCACCATCACCACCGCCACCACCACCACCACTACCACCATCACCATCACCACCATCATCACGTGTACGGTTTCGCATATAATCTCCTTATCTTACCGAGATGAAATTTCTTTTCATTCTGAAGAAGAATGGGCCGGTAAAAGTAAAATGACAAGCGATGTTTCTACAAAAATTCGAAAGACATTTCAGTTTATTATATAGTCATTTTAAAACGTGTTACGAATTGTCGAGAAGGAAAAAAGTTGATGATAATAATAAAGTCTCCGGCGTGTTCCCAGAAGGGTTTATCCATATTCAGTTGATTAAACCGTCTTGAATCATTCAATAGGAATACATATTTAAAAACGTACCCACTATCTAGCACTCCTTTCCGATGTAAATCGAATGATATTTTTTATGAATAGTCTAAAGCATTCGCGCTTTGTGCATCCTATAAACGTAACTATAGTGCTTTCTCTTTCTTTCTTTCTTTCTTTCTCTCTTTCTTTTCTGTTTCTCTTTTCCTCTTTACTTTTTCCTCCGTCACGACACTTGCACGCTCGCAACTTCCTCTGTACTCGACTACAACTGGACTTGCAGATCTCCGTGTGAAACTTCTTTCCTCTTGCGAAACTTCGGCGCATTGTCTACAATTTCCATTATATTTGTTTCTTCACGACTTTTGGTTGGAAGTTTTGAACGAAAACCTTTCCACTCCAATCTCTTTCTCTTTCTCTTTCTCTTTCTCTCTCTCTCTCTCTCTCTCTCTCTCTCTCCTTCTTTCTTTTTCTCTTTCACTCTCTCGGTTGGATAACTCGTCGTCTCTTTTTCGTTACTTGTCCACCTCTCATCCTCCAGCACACCGTGCTCGTCGTCGTCGTCGTCGACGTCGTCGTCGTAGTCGTAGTCGTCTTCTTGCGTCGCATCGTAGAACGGTTTTGCTCAAGGAATCTCGATTCCCAGAATTCTTTAGATTATAAGAAGAAACTCGTAACGCGAGACTCATCGGCGAGGAATTCAACGCCGAGATCGGTCGAGCCCTCGAGATGACGTCGAATAATTCAAGCAAAAATTCGAGATACGACTGACATGTTATTCTTACTTTCTTGTTTTTCAACACTGTTGTCTTTTTTATTCGCCTTAAAAAAAAATAATGATAATAATAATAATAATAATAATAATAATAATAATAATAATAATAATAATGATTCTAAATAAATAATTTTAAAAGTATTAATATTATCACGTGCGAATGTGTTAAATTTTTCTCCAACATTCCCTCGACAGAAATCACTAGACTCGGCAGTCTCAAGAAGATATCTCTAGCGTCCATTTCGATCGTCGTAAAGTACGCCAATAGGACGATACAAATCCATTTTGGAGTGGGACATTTTATTTTCTCGGTAAGCTCGTAAGCGCTCTGCTACCGACACGAATACCACATCGAGAGAGAGAGAGAGAGAGAGAGAGAGAGAGAGAGAGAGAGAAAAGGTTGATAACTTACGGGAAATAGACTTGGTACTTTCTCATTCGAAAGCGCATAACTCGATTCTCGAAGCCGCCTCAATATTGTCATGATGCACAGCACAAGCTGCTATTCGATTTCGAAACACAAAATGCTTGGTTTATTGAAATTGTTGAAATCGTGTATATAGAAATATGTCGTATATAGGAAAAATATTTTCTTTTTTAAATTAATCAAAAATTTCAATTGAATATTTTCGATAAACGTTAATCCACATTTATACGATCTGCATATTTGTTTATATAACGGGATATAACGCTAACGTTCGAGGAATCAACGTTAACTCAGTGTAAAAGCTATTAATGACGTACCGCTTGTAAAAGCTCATGACATTCCATATGTTTATCGAAACCGTCCGACTGGCAGATAGGCTTGGATTGCAGTGCAGCTTGTCCGCACAGTTTAAAGTGTTTAATTTATTTTCCTCGTTCGATCGAAAAATGCCGCTCGTGTAAATGCCCCATCAAATAAACTCGATCAACTTAACGTCAACAGCCTTTATATCGTTCTAACGCTGATTTATACGATCACCGTTCGTTCTCATTTCTTTTCCTTTTTTTTTTACTTTTTCATTTATTTATTTTATTTTTTCTTTTTTTTCTTTTTTTCTTTTTTTTCTTTTCTGAGCAGACGACCTAAAGAACGACTGAAAGAAGAACTGTATACTTGACGAAAGGAAAAAGAAAAGAGAGAGAAAGAGAGAAAGAGGGAAAAGGCAAAAAGTTATTTAATTAAGTCGTAACCGTAAACGAGGCCATTGCGAGGCGTCTTAAACGATCGATGGAAGAAGAGCCAGGGTGAGGAGAGAGAGAGAGAGAGAGAGAGAGAGAGAGAGAGAGAGCCAAAAATAGCGATAAAACAAACGACCTCCTTGTAGCCAGAGAAACGATTTAAAGTCAATCCCAGCGATCGAAGAAAAAGTAAGACCGGTAGAAGAAGAAGGAAGAAGACCACCCCTAACGATCGGTAATAGCCGGACACTTTGAGAGTCGGATCTTCTTAAAGTTTGGCACGGTTCCACGGAGAGACCAGTTCCTCCTCCTCTTTCTCTTCCTCCTTCTCTCTGTCGAAAAAAAAACAAAAAAAGAAAAAAGAAGAAGATAAAGAGAGAGAGAGAGAGAGAGAGAGAGAGAAAGAAAGATAAGAAACAGAAAGAGAGTTTTCATAGAAAAAAGAACGCTCGGATGACCCCGAAATGTACTGGCAACACTCTTCGCATCTACGCGAGCGTGCACCCTCAAAGCGAAATAACGACAAAGACAGAGAGAGAGAGAGAGAGAGAGAGAGAGAGAGAGAGAGAGAGAAGGAGGGAGGGACAAAAAAAAAGGAAGAAAAAACAAGAAGCATCGCGGGACAGTTCATCCCCGGGCGCATAATGTCGCACAAAAACGTATGATAAATTTTTCAATGCAGCCTGCCCAAAGAAAAGTTTCTCCTACGTGACTCCTGAAACTCCCCGACGCCCCATGCGACATCTAATGGTCGACCCTTCGACCTCCTCTTCTCTTCTCTTTCTCCTCTCTTCTCCTCTCTTCTCTTTCGCTCATACAAACTCTCTTTAGATTCCTCAATCTTCTAAGCGAATATACCATAGGCTATGAGATTAAAAAGGTAGATAAAGATAAAAGATAAGTGTGTGCAAACCTGAAAAATCTGTACTTTTTCTTTCTCTATCTCTTTCTCTTTGTATATCATTTATATATATATATATATATTTTTTTTTTTTTGTTTTATTTTCCGCTTCTCCCTCTCTGACACTCTTTGTTTTCGTGTTTATATTTATCTTATCCCTTGTACCGAGGAAACATTGCAAACAATTCCCGATTGTTCTAACTGTGCGAAAAGTCAGTTTTCCAAAAGAAAAGAAAAAGTGAATAAATAAAAAAAAAAAAGAAAAAAAATAATAATAAAAGAAAGAAAAAGGAAAAATGAAAGAACAAAGAAAAATGAGAAGATATATCGAAGAGAATGGTAAGATGAAGAGAAATACAATGTCTTCAAAACGTACCTGCCACTCGCGAGAAGAGAAAGATTATTCTTCCCCAAGAGTAGACGGAAGGACTCCGACCTGAATCTTCTTCCTTCTTCTATCTCTGTTCCGTTTTATTTATTTCTTTTTTTTTTTTGTTCCTTTTCTTTATTCTTTCTCTTCGTCTTCGTCTTTTTCTTTTTCTTTCTTTTTTCTTTCTTTTTTTTCCCCCTTAGATTTAGAGATACTTGCCTCTATTGCAAGTATCAACGTTCTTCACCAGAGAGATATCTGCCAACGACCAAAAAGGGAACAATGCGTGCGACGGTGAATTCTTAGACGAGCGTTTAAATTCCGCAAGAATTTTACGGCCACTTTTAGGGGCTCGTTAAACGTCATAGGAACACCGCGAGCGATCACAAACCTCGGAAAAGTCGAACGACGGTAGGAGGAGCGTCTGAAATGGGAATTCATAGCTCGAAGGAGACTGCTGATAAGCGTTAAAATGCTGTTTCATGACCTTTCCACTGACTTTAACCGTGACTTTACGAACTACATTACTGATGCGAACTAAATTTGTCTACGATTTCCCATGTTTATATAAGTTTCGAACAATGAAGTTTTTTTTATAACAAATTGTTAAAAATAAAGTAAGGTATACTTATATGAATGCATCATGCAATATCAGTTTTAAATATTTCTTTTTTTCTTTTTTTTTTTCTTTTTTTTTTTGAAAATTGTTTATAACAAATTGTTTATAACAAATTGTTGTAAATATATGTAAGATACATGTATATAAATGCACTATGCAATATTAGTTTTTAAGACTTTTTTTTTTTTAATTGTTTATAACAATTGTTTATAACAAATTGTTATTAACAATAGAGTGAGGAGATAGAGAAAAAAATAACCTTAACAATGGTCTTTGTTTGAAGTCTCTACGACTTCTAGTTCCAGAGATATTCCCATGTAAAGTTGATTGACCCACTGACTCACATAATTTTCATTGAAAAAGGTCATTGACACACTGACATACATAAATTTTTGGAATTTACGCACGTCAGCTGACTAACGTAAACACTTTTTTCTACTTACTACACTCGCCAGCGTACTCGCGCCAGCTGTTTATCACAATTATGAATGACGAATTTCAAAACGTTATATCTTCGGAACGGAAAGTCATAGAGACATGAAAAAAAAACCATTTTAAAGGAAAAAATCCCCTCTTTCCATCTATATACTTCGATACTATCGATATAATAGAATCGATATCCTTAATATTTCGAATCTCCAAAGTATACATATTTCATGGATTTTTAAAATCGATTATCTTGAAAATTTTAACATTTATATATTGTCATATGATATTTCATAATAAAAGTAACTCTTATAATAAAATATTATTTATAATAATAAAGAAAATTATTATAAAATAATGAAAGCAAAGTATACGTAATATCGATTTCATTATACTTATCTATTACAGTTAATAAATTTTAAAGTATCCAAAGTTAATTACCAATAAAAGGCAAATAGTATTTTCTGCAATTGTTTAAAAGACAATAAAAAAGGAAAGTAAATCGTAGAAAGAAAAATGAAGTTCTCTTCGTTGGGCGAAGGAGCTAACAACGTTTTCTCTGAGAATTATAGAGGCAAAAGTGTTTCGTCAACGACAACGAAATGTGAGAAATGGATGTTTGAGGTAAGACAGCTGTTGCAGAGCTGTCCGAGCGAGTACTCCAGGGCTTATATATACATTTTACAACGAGATACACGTCGGAAGTAAGGATCGTGAAGGAAGAGCAAGCGCTAGCTTTCTCCGCAATTTGTTCCTTCATTCTTTGTCGGCCAAACACTTAACCAACTTCGCGAAGAAATCGTACGTGTGTAGTACTTAATTAATCATAAAGTTTTTCCTTGAAAATACAGAAGATAAGTAATAACACAAGTAAAGCTACAATCAAATTTATATCGATCGAATTTTTGCAATCGATTATTTTTTTTTTCTTTCTTTTTTTATCATTTCCTGTTTCTCTTCCGTTTCTTTTTCTTCTCTTTTCTTTTTATTTTTTTTTCCTTTTCGAACAAACGCAAAGTCTAAAAGAAGAAGAAAAAGGAAGAAAATTTATTCGAAATTCGACGGAAAAGTCCGTGGTAGGGTTTCATATTTTTGCGTCTAGGAAGGCGACCGTACGTAGAAAGGTCGTCGCTCCACTAGCTAGTATACCCTCGTAAAGAGAATTCTCCGATCGATCGACCCTCGTAAATATCTTCGCGCCAACGGTGAGAAATAATAAGAAGGATGGGACGGAAACAACGTGAGTACGTTCAATTTACGTCTCGATGTATTCATATACGTACGACGTACTCGACTATTATGTCTGACACGTAACTGAGACATATCACTATAGAACGTTAGCAAATCTCATCCAAGTCCAAACGTCGAAACAAATGAGATTATTTTCTTTCCTATATAATCCACGTGATGATACGTTAACGCGGATCGTTTATTTGATACTATGCAAATAAAGCGAAATGTAAAACGATTGTTATTATTATTATTATTATTATTATTATTATTATAAAAACAACATGACGTAACTTATGAGACAAGATTTTTCATTATAAGTGAGTTCCCGTGACAAAGAATCTCTCGCACTAGCCCCACATCTAGAAAATTGGCTGTGGTTATCACCGAGAGACAGCAAGTACGATTTGTTTTCATGTAATATAAACTATATACATATTCGTAGGTACATATATAAAGGAGGAAAAAGGAAGTGAAAATGTAGATAAGAAAGAAAGAGAAGATAAAGGAGAGAGAGAGAGAGAGAGAGAGAGAGAGAGAGAGAGAGAGAGAGAAGAGAGAAGACGAGGAAATTTGTGGGAATAAAATGAAAAGACAGGCAGGTTGGCTGGAGAAAAAGAAAAGAGAGAAAAAACAAGCAAAAAAAAGAGAGAAAGAGAGAGAGAATATGAAGAAGGGATAAAGAGGGTGAGACACTCGAAGAAATCGTGCTAGGAACACTCCGGGAGTTTCCGCCTTGTTTTGGCACGCCACTAGAAGAAGTTCCGAGAAAAGAGATGAAGCTATAGAAAAAATAAAACGCCAAGCCCGTTTTCCTTTTTCTCTTACTTCCTCTCTTCTTCTTCCTTTTCTTCATCTTCTTCATCGTCGTCGTCGTCATCGTCGTCGTCGTACTTTTCCTCCTCTTTCTTCTTTCCTTCCTTCCTTCTCTTCTTCCTCTTCTTTTTCACTCTTGCAAGCTTCTTCCACCCACTTACCGGTTCAACGTCTCTCATCTCTCACCGAGCTCTTCGCTTTCGCTCGTGAGTTTCTCCGTTCCTCGTGATCTTTCAGGAATTATTAAAGGGAAAACATCCTTGAAATCCGGTTTTCGGTCGACAAGAAGCGTAATTCGCGGATTGCTCATGACCGCATTTACCTAGACTCGAATACTAACAATTCTACGCCTTCTATCTTCACGTGTAGAATAAATGTAGAACAAACTTCTGCTCGTCAAAATCTGCTGTATAAAATGAAAAATCATCGCGATGCTATACCATTAATAATTCTACATTCTCCTCCGTTTTTTCATCATATCTCTTTCTCTCTCTCTCTCTCTCTCTCTCTCTCTCTCCTTCTCTCTCTCTCGCTCTATCTTAAAACCCTTTTCAGATTTTTATCGCATTGTGATTTCGTCCATCGTGATAACCAGTGACGGATTAAAATCGATTAGAGCCTATACACTTGAAGCGATAAAAATTTAACGTTCCCGAACGAATCGTTTTCCGAAGAGCATGAAAAATTTAATTGAATATTATATCGATATCGCGAAACGATCTTTGCTTTCAATGGCACACAGCCATGCAATTCGATTTATAAATGGGTATCTAATCTTTTTTTACGAATACTTTACGCTTGCCGTATGACCAAAAAAAAAAAAAAAAAAGAAAAAAGAAAGAAAAAAAAATAAAGAAAAAAAAAAAAAGAAAAAAAGAAGGAATAGAAGGATGTATCTCATCGGGTTTCACGAAATCGATAAAAATTACGATGGGGCTCGTTCAAGCCGCGTTTTATTCAGCTCACCAGCGCAAATTTCCAAGTTCGTCGAGCTAAGCCATTATTATGTGCGAACGGAAGTTCGTCATATAAACGGGAAGGCTCAGTTTGTGAAAGAAGCGAGAGAGAGAGAGAGAGAGAAAGCGAGAGAAGGGGGAAACTAAAAGAGGAGAGAAGGATGATAAAATAGAGTGGGGAGTAAACCTGATGTAATGCGTTTTACACTATACATACCATCGTCGAAATTAAACGAGCTGCGAATAATGCACAGATTTGTATCACCTATCCCACTGACATCTTTTAATGAGTTATGCGTTTCAGTTGTTTTTGCATCGACGTCCTTCTATTAAGAGTAATTCGCATTTGCCCTAATTCGTATATGCCCTTACAAGAGGATAATATATTAATTAGCGTGGAAAGAATTAATTATAATGTCGAATCGTTGAAAAAGATTAAAATGAAAGGATAAAGAAAGAGAAAAAGTAAATGGAAATTGCACGAACAGGACCAGAAGATAAATTGGAAGGATGACGAATTCGTAGATAAATCTTCAAACTTTGATTTGGGATGAAATAAAGGGTCGGAAAAATAAATAACGACGGAGAAAGTGAGACGAGAGAAGGTGTCGATCGATTAAAGTCATTACAAAGTTACTTTTTCTTCGAAGGGGGCAAAAAAAGAAAGAAAGAAAGAAAGAAAAAAAAAAAAAAGAAAGAAAAAAGTAGAGGTGGGAAAAACGTAAGAGGCGTATAAAGCTGGAATATTCGGAGGTAGTACCGACGAGACAAATGAATTAGAACGTCCCTCTAGTCCTACGACCAGAGCGAGACTCCTCTCTCTCCCTCTCTTTCTTTCCTCTTGCCCTCCTCATGGTACTCCGACACAGGGCAAAAGGATGGGTAACGAGGCGAGAGTACGGCCGCGTTTTTGAATAGCAAATCAGCAGTTAAATTCTATTTGAATAGCTTAATTTCCGGGCTCTTTACGCTTCCCTCCTGAAACGGTGGGAGTAGTTCCTCTCTTCAGAATTCGTTCCGTTCTTCGGAGGTGCACCTGTTTCATTCCGCTGGCCAACCAAGTGAGCGAAAAGAAGCTTTGGAGTCCTCTGTTATTCATTACTCATTAGCAATTTGTTTCTCAGTTATTTCGCAATTTTTTCCTTTTTGCTTATTTGTTCGTTTATTTTTCTAATTTTTTCTTTTTATTTTTTACTTTTTTTTTTTTTTTTTTTTTTTTGTTCAAAGAATTATTGACGACATTATTTAGATCCATTTGCCGTTTTATTTTTCAACTGAGACGGATCGATAAGTCCCGAGGGATTTTTGAACCCTCGGCATTCCAATTTTAATAACGATACATTACAATCTGTCTAGATAATTCTAAGAAACATAAAATAAAAAAGCAAATATCTCCGATCTCGATTTGGTCGAAAGAAATGGCTACGAATATTCAACTTTAAAAACGTCCAGACTTTTAGCTGGAACGTACGAACGTCTATGCTTTTTACGAATTCAAAGAGAGAAAGAGAGAGAGAGAGAGAGAGAGAAGAGAAGTGAAGGAATTTGCAAAAATTTTTCAAATAGTTCGAACGATGGTTGAAAAGGAAGGTATAGGTATTCGTACTACGATAGGAACACGCTTTACCTTTCTTTGGAGTTGAGAAAGAAAAGGGAAAAGGGTGAAAAATCACAGAAACAGTATGAACAAGAATGGAAAAGAAGAATAGAAAGCGGAGAATAGAAAGAGCGAAAGAAAAAGAGAAAGAAAGAGAGAAAAAGAGAGAGAAAGAAAGAGAGAGAGAGAGAGAGAGAGAGAGAGAGAGAGAAAGAGATAGAAAAAGGTAGAGAGATAGAGAAAGAGAAAGAGATAGGAAAGAATAGAAAGAGGATGCCAGCGGGCAATGAGAATGCGATAAAAATACTACGTCTACGAATGGCTCTAGATAAAAGTGATCGAAACGATAGAGGTGATCGCAATATAAAATCTTGGTGAGACCTCGGCCACATGGCGCTCCAGATCCTACGTTCTGTAGTTCGTACCGAATGTCCGTAGGTCCGTTCGTCCGTCCGTCCGTGCGCATACCATTCCACTTCTGCAGCAATATATCTTATCGACTTCCTTTTTCAAACCCTCCTCGCGTCTCCAAGCGGAAACACAAGGCATTACCTCTTTCTAGTAACTCGAATCTTCTCTCTCTCTCTTTCACTCTCTCATTCGCTCCTTCCTCTTTTTCTACTTTTCTAGCAGCTTCTTCAAGTCTCCACAGAGATCAAGGGACTTCACCTTCGCCAACAGGCAAGAATTCTTCTTCTTCTTCTTCTCTTTTTTTTCTTTTTTTCCTTTTTTTTTTTTTTTCTTCTTCCTCTTTTCTCCTCTTCCTTAGTAGTGGTTATCGAGTAGGTACCCTAGCAAACGTGTGCCACTTACTTAGAAATCGACAGCAAGTCTACCCACTTTCGATACGCCACGAAACAGTCACCTTCCATCATTCTCTCTCATTTTTCGAATCGAACGATTCCAAAGTATCAATACTCCACTGGTAGTGGCAATAACTCAATATATCCCTTCCGTTCATTTTCTTCTTTACAGGGCAAAAGAAACCATTTTACGATAGATCGACGTACATCCTTCACTTGTACTAATATAACGTTAGCTGTTTAAATAACCTTTGAGTTAAGGATAATACGAACATTTTCTTTTCTTTATCTTTTCTTTTTTCTTTTCTTAATTACTTTTTTCTTAATTCATTTCTTTTTTCCAATAATAAAAAATCGATACTTCCTCGATCGAATAATGTCATTAATCTTAAGAACAATGACTCATTCAAAGATTGAGAAGCAAATACGAATTGTACTTAGAGTATGAGACGATTGGGTACATGCTCTGTAATTCCAATCATATCGAGCACACTGGCATGACGAGATAGGATCATTGGGAACAACGGGACTAGGAGAAACCTATGATGAAGAGGAGAAGAGAAGGGAGATATAGAGGGTTGATGGTTAAATAGTTTAGCGATTCGTGCCGCAGTCAGGACAGACTTAGGCGCGAGCAGCGCCGGGATTATGCCTCGCTTTGTGATCAATCAGGTTCATTGATGACTAATCGCTCGTAAAAGCAGACCCATATTACGTGGGTATCGTCAATATGACATTCTGGTATGCAACAGACGGCTTTATCTCTATGTGATTCCATTGATTGATCTCTATATCTTCAATCTACGAAACGATTTCTTAAAAAGAAAACTTTTCAAAATGAAACAATGTCATATCATAATGAAGCAACGAAGACGACGACTAAGACATTAACAGTTCGGAAAGAAAAGGAAAAGATTTATGATTCTGAAAATAAGAAAGGACAGCGAGTGCAATATATAAATGGTATGACAAAATTCAATGCGGTCTCGCGTATAGCTAAATGCCGGACATACGCCCAACGCGTATGTTAAATTGAAATTGCTATGAATGGATTAAAATCATTTGTCACTGTCCGGTAAATGCAAACAAATAAGCTCGCTCAGAAATCTCGTAAACTAGAATTAGAGAAAGAGAGAGAGAGAGAGATGGAAAGAGGGGAGGGGGGAAATAGAGAGAGAGAGAGAGAGAGAGAAAGAGACAAACGCTTTCAATGGTCGGACGCATTAATTATAACGAGAGTATAATACGATGCTCGTTAATTGCGACTCTTCGAATATTTTTTCAAAAGAATTTTACGATATTTGACGAAGAAATTGAAAAATATATATCGATAAATGAATTTATTTTAATAATTTTATTCTTCTCTCTCTCTCTCTCTCTCTCTCTCTCTCTCTCTTTCTCTCTCACTCACATACACACATACACACTATATCTTAAAAATAGAAGAACGTGAGAAAGCCGAAATTGGCTCCACGATTTTATGATGGTTTCCATACGCATCTTCCTGATCGTTTTATCGAGCTCGAAGTAAAAGCGGAAAACCGATGTTCCTCGCGATTTCCTGTGGGATCACAGGATACGTTCGCCTTCGTCGTGACCTCTTACTACTCGAATTTCTCGCAAAATTCGAGACGTTTTCACGGTAGAACGTAGGAACATACCTCTCATCTTGTTCTCTTGACCTATTCGTTCCTCTCTCTCTCTCTCTCTCTCTCTCTCTCTCTCACTCTCGCTCTCGCTATCTTTCTTCGTTCTTCTTTTTCACGAATTTAAAAAGAAGAATACAAGGAGTCATTACGAGATAGAACATCGAAATAAAAGGAAATTAAAGGAAGGAAGAAAAGCAAGTGGAATATGTTTTATAAGCGATGAAAAATCGTTACGACGGGCGTGAAAAACTAATTCCTCTTAACATCGTATTTTTGCTGTCGTTAAGAGAGTAAACCTTGTACATTGTCCCGTTTTGGTAAGCGAATACAACCTCCTCCTCCTCCTCCTCCTCTTTTCTGGATGCGAACAGTTTTTTTTTCAATACTTGGAGCTTATTTACTACGTGAGAAAGAAAGATGTTTCTGTTCCTTCGTGGATATTAGAGATAAAATGGTGCTTTTACGCGAAATAACATTATTACCTACCTGGTACAAATCTAAGTAAATTCTATCTGTTTTTATAAGGGGAGAAAAGAAAAAAAGAAATGAAAAAGAAAGAAAAAGAATAAAGAAGAGAAGTAGATAAGAAAAACGTGACTTTTCCTAGAGCATCCTAATCGATTCTTATCGACATAATACTCAATCTCCGATTCTATCGATATCGAAATCAGTGAAATCTCCGATGAAACGTGCCATCCATGTAACCTTATATTCGATAATCGACGCCTCCAAACTTTGATTCGCTATAACAATTTCAAAGTATAGACATGATGGCCGATTCAATTCGTCCGTAGTAGCGGAACAAAATGTTGTAAAGCAAACGTAACTCGTGTTGAAACGTGCACTGAAGAGGTTTCTCTCTCTCTCTCTCTCTCTCTCTCTCTCTCTCTCTCTCTCACTCGCTGTTTTTCTCTAACGTACAATAAAGATAGACAGACAGACAGACAGACAGAGAGAGAGAGAGAGAGAGAGAGAGAGAGAAAGAGGAAGAATTGGTAGCTATACGTAAGTATATAGTATACGAAGGAAAGGTAGAGAAAGGCAGCAAACGAGGCAGTTTGTCAAGTTCTCGAGCAACACAAAGTCTGACGTACCTATGTACCTACATAACGTTTACAGCGAAAATCAAAGGTAATTGCAGGTGGAAAGACGAGAGAGATCCTTAACTGGGTTCGGAGTTATGCCGTCGTTGACGTCGATTAAACGAATCCATACATGCATAGACACAAATATACATATATGCATGCATACATAAATATCTCCGTTACTCTATTGATCAAAGAGACATTAGAAAATTGTTCCAACGCTGACTGTACTTTAAATATCACATTATCAAGACAAAGAAATATATAATAATAAGATTGTTCTATCTTTACGTTTGATAAAGAAATTTCTTAAATCGTATAAAAAAAAAAAGTACGGGCAGATATCTAATAATTTTCCTCGAAGTTCGTCTCTTAATGACGACGACGACGATGACGACAACGACGACGATGTTAAGAGAAAAAAAAAAATATTTTTTCTTTCAGCGTAGATAAATTTTTTTCCAACCGCTAGAGATTCCAAGATTCAGAGACAGGATAACTTCTCAAGCCGAGTCCGTGTAACAATGCTCGAGGACTTTAACTTTTAAAAGTTCGGAATAACGTACCGAGGGAACTTCGTTACTGTCTTACGGAACGTCGAACCAGCCGTACGTCCTGTGCCATTTTTCCTGTGGTTTATCGTCGTGAACGAACGAAAAAGACGAAAGAAAAAAAAACAGAAAGAAAGATAGAGAGAGAGAGAGAGAGAGATGGATCTTTCCTTTTACGAAGGATAGATTCTCGGGATAGCTTTTATTCCTACAAAAATCAAAGATTCCTTCGAGAAAATCTCGAACTATCGGAAAGAACGGAAAAGGTAAATTTAGTCATGCGATACACGATGACAAGAGTTATATCGATTTATCCTAACAATCGATAAGAACTGGATCAAATGGTAAAGGGTTGATCTTCGTATTGGGAATACTACAAAATCGGATGCGTTAAGTTGACATACGACGATACGAATGTCGGCTCGTTAAACATTATTTATAAGACGTCTTGATAAGAAATCGATAAGACGAGGAAAGTACTTGTCGTTGAAAATATTGCTCTTATTCAGTGACTCAGAAAGTGAAAGATAAAAAGAGAAAGAGAAAAAGAGAGAAAAAAGAAAGGGATAAGAGTAGGCGATACGATGTGC
The DNA here is from genome assembly GCF_050613455.1 of Vespa mandarinia. Classification (NCBI taxonomy): domain Eukaryota; kingdom Metazoa; phylum Arthropoda; class Insecta; order Hymenoptera; family Vespidae; genus Vespa; species Vespa mandarinia. The sequence goes on from NC_140820.1 coordinate 983,040, forward strand.
TTCTTACAAGCGAATAGAATTTTTCGAGCGCATTTGTAGCGAGAGAGAAAGAGAAGAAAAGAGAGAGAGAGAGAGAGAGAATAAAAGAAAAGTAGAAAAAGATGAAGATAGGCAAGACAAGACAAGACAAGCAAGCAAACAAGCAAGTAGACAGCAGGAAGGAAGGAAGGAGGGAAAGCGGTTTTCAAGGCGATTCAAACAGACATATTACAGCTTTCAGTTTCAGGTCAAATATTCAATCATCTCCAATGTTGAGACACGATATGAGTATCTAAAGTTTGAGAAGTTCTAAAGCACAAATCAACGAAATTGTTTCTATAACAGAGATCGTTATCTTTATAATACTTAAAACGATGCGCGGCCGATCGATGTAAATGGAAAGAGGTATAGTGGGCGATTTTCAAATTGTTCGTGAAAAATTCACAAGAGACAGAGAGAGACAGAGAGAGAGAGAGAGAGAGAGAAATAGATAAAACCACGAGAATCAACGTACACGTTTGCAAAGTGGAATGTCTGCACGAAGTTTACTCTGTGAGATCTACTGTGGTTTACCTTGAAAATTTATTATAAAGCACACATAGACGTGCATACCAATACACATGATCATTCGAATATATCAAAAGTATGAAAGAATTCGATAGACTTTGTCGGTCAAAAAGTTGAGATAACTTTTATGATTTTGTAGATGTTCCACGATAACGTTCGATTCTCCTTTTCTTTATCTTTTTCTTTCACTCTTTCTCTCCCTTTTTACTCACACACACATACTCTCTCTCTCTCTCTCTCTCTCTTCTCTCCTCTTTCTCTCTTTCTCTCTCTTCGTTGACGCGAGATGGGGCGTGAAAAGTTCAGGACTTCTATTTACGTTTCGCTTGTGGAGCGTGAAAGTTGGAGCATATTTCGTTCGCCTTGCTGACTCTTCATGGTTCCCTGTGGAATAAGGCAATGATATACGGTGTGTCTACTTCAATACTACATTCGAACTACACCGTCGATCCGTGAGCGATACAAAATTTTCGTGTAAGGTAGTAAAAGCAAAAAAGATAAAAGAAATAAGACGAAGTAACATACCTTTTCTTTCTTTTCTTTGTTTTTTTTTTTTCCCCCATCCCCGTTCATCTTCGTTTCTCACAATTAACGAGTAATATCGATTATAAAATTTTTTGATAGAAATTAAAAAATAAAAACACAAAAAACTAATCAATGTGATCCCGTTTATAATCGTTGATCTATCGTTTGTAAAGAAGAAAAAAGGAGAAAAAAAAGTATCGAGAAAAAAACAAAAAGAGAAAGGAAAAGAAAAATAAAAATGAAGTCCTCTCTTTCTCTCTCTCACTCTCTCTCTCTCTCTCTCACTCTCTCTCTCTCTCTCTCTCTCTCACTCTCTCTCTCTCTCTCTCTCTCTCACTCTCTCTCTCCCTCGAATATTCTCATCGAATATAATACAAAGCGGGAGGGTCGATATTTGCCAGGCTAACGGACATTTTTCTCGTATCTTTTGTTCATGGTTCCTCTTCTATTTTTTTCTTCCTTTTATATATATATATATACATATAAATATATATATATATATAAATATATATACACATACCATGCATATATAGTGAGCGAAAAAAGAAAAAGAGAAAGTGTCAGAACATCGGAAGTAAACAAGCAAAGAGAGAGAGAAAAAAGAGGCAGAGAAAGAGAGAGAGAGAGAGAGAGAGAGAGAGAGAGAGAGAGAGAGAGGAGACTTTGGTCGCAACCGATGCCTCTTTTGTTGCTCGTGCGCGTAGATTATGGATGGCGATTTAAGCTCGACGCCTAATCCATCACCGTTCGTCCGTGTACCTGTGCGTATCCACCTCGCTACTATTATCCTATGCATGGAGAAGAAAGTATGTGTGCGGAGTATGTGTATACGTGTGGATGAATATGTCTATGTGAACCGATCGGGTTATGGATTTTGTTAGCATCGGACCGAGTTAACGAGGCTTTGTCGAAGAGAGATAAAAGAGGAATAAAAGAGGACAGAGAGAGAGAGAGAGAGAGAGAGAGAGAGATTTTTTCTTGTCGCTGCTTCGACAAAAAAAAAAAGAAAAAAAAAGAAAGAAAGAAAATGAAACGAAACGAAACGAAAATCAAAAACGAAACAAAAAAGAAAGAAACGAAAAAAAGAAGAAGTAGAAGAAGAAGAAATGCAGCTAGTAATTTTCACGTAGCAAGGGCCCCGACGCTTTTTTTTTCGTATATAATATACACATATACGTACGTGTGCGAATAAAAAAGTGTTATCGTTCGTAATATTCTCCCGTAATACGATTAAAATAAATAATAATAATAATAATAATAATAATAATAATAATAATATCGACGAGAATTATTCGATGAAAATGTTTCTATCTTTATTTGTTTCAATGAGCGTTCCATCCCTAAGAAAATCGCAGACAGCGTCTCGATTCTAAAAACTTTCCTGTTACGCTCCTCTCTCTCTCTCTCTCTCTTTCTCTTTTTTTTGTTCGGAAGAAAGTAAAACATCTTATAATAAGAAAATAAAAAGTATTCCGACGAAAGGAAGAAAGATCGGTCGATTAAACGAAAAGCTTCCAACATTTCTTTCTTCTCTTCCTATTTCAGATTCAACGGGATTCAACGATTTCGATCGTAGACGAGAACTATATACCGATGCATTTCTCTCTCTCTCTCTCTCTCTCTCTCTCTCTCTCTCTCTCTTTCTCTCTGTCTTGGAAATACTGTTCGCGCGGTAAAATCGAACAGCAAATTCCGTCGTTGAGCCTCTCGCGGCATGAAACTCGATTTTTCGACTACCCTAAAAAAAAAAAAAACGCAAAAAAGAGAAAAAGAAAGAGAGAGAGAGATAGAGAGGGAGGGAGGGAGAGAGAGGGAGAATACAAAAAAGAGAAAAAAAGAAAAAAAAAGTGAAAAAACAAATAACGCAGCCAGGTGCACAAGCTCGTACGGAAATATTCGACGCGTCCGTCCCTCCCTTTTTACCTTCCCCTTCCCCTCATCAATTCCATCCCATCTGATCCAATCCCCACTACATCCCTCTTCATCTCCTCTCGCCATTTTTGTCGTCCCCCTCATGTTTGCAAAAATATTTCGTTTGACCCGGCAAATTATCGGACACTCGTCTGCCGCGCTGAATTGATTTCGATCTGAGCGCGTCACCATAAACGCGCTCCCGTTCATTGATTATCGCGATGAAACGTGGAATCAATACTGTAATCGTGCTATCCGAATATAAAATACAAATAGCAAAAGGAGAGTGTTTCCGTCATTAGTAAATACTGAAAGAGTTGACATGTCCTCGGTACGACAAAAATGATCGATTGAGGGATATACGTAAAAGAGGATACCAATCTCTTTTTTTATTTATTTAAAGGGGAAAAGTGAGAAAGAGAGAGAAAGAAAGAACGAAATAAATGTCAACGGAATTAACGAGTATGTGTGTCAAAAGTGATATCCGGATTATACATATATGCATACATATATATGTGCACACACACACACACAACATATATACATACATATGGATAGTCAACGAACTATGTACCGATGTGAAGAAAAAAAAATAAATAATAGAAGAAAGAAATATTATATGTGAAAAAAAGATCAACGACACAGCGTGGAAAAAAATAATATAAAAAAAAAAAGGAAAAAGAGAAAAGAGAGAGAAAGAGAGAGAAGAAAAAAGAAAGAAATAAAGAAAAAAGGGAAGGAATCCGAAGGAAGCGACGAATTCAAATGGTGAAAAGCACCACGCATAAAGTATTACTCCTGGTACAATATTGAATATAATTGATAACACAGAGGAGAGGGTTATCGAGCGAGAAACTTAAAACTTCTTTTCAGCATTGCTTTTATACATAGAAGAGTAACACTAGGGTAGGCAAGCATACCGTATTCATCGAGGCGCAAGCTCGGTCTACATTTTTACAGGGAGCACGGAATGAAGCGTTATAAAGCGGTCTTCCCGCTTCGCGTGGCTCTCGCGTCACCGTGGCGTGGGTGCTTCTACTCATATATATATATATATATATATATACGTAGATACATACATACGTAAATACATAGATATGTACATAGGTAACGTACTAATACAGAATATGTACGCTAACACACGAATACCTTTAACCTATCTACCTATACGTTAAGAGGATCGCGTGCGTTAGAGAAATCGAGGGAAAATGCGGCTCGAGGCCGATGGAATTTCTCCTCGTGGTATACTGTATAACGAAAATGAATACACCAACGTTATAGACGTTGCACGTGCACATGCACACCAAATTCCAACGCGCTAGTATTTGAAAAGCCCGCGCATCTCAGTTTTATAACGGGTGCTTCTTTTCCTTTCGACTCACAACGACGATGCCATCGTGTACGTCGTCTTTCTTTTCTTATACATATATTAAAGGAAAAAAGAGAAAGAGAGAGAGAGAGAGAGAGCAAAGGGAAAAAAGAGGGATTCAAAGTTCGAGCTTGCAAAACGCGAGCGGTTTAAAGAATATCACCGAGCAAACTGCAAATCGATTTAACGCTAGAAGGAGTCGTTACGAGCGTGGAGTCTATGAGGTATCGTGACGCGCGTGCATAACTTTCTCACCGTACGTATTTTCGCACGGTTAGAAGAAAGTCAAACGTTTTTCTTCTCGAATCTCTCGAAAACGAAATATAGTGTGTTTCTATGAAAGAGAAAAAAAAAAAAAAGAAAAAAAGAAGAAAAGAAAAAACCCAACTGAAATTTCTTTCGTTTTTATGATAAATTCAATGTTAAAAGAATCACCTATATAAAAGATAAAATATTTTTGGTTATCGGAATAAATGGAGGACAGATGAAGGAAGTTGGTAATTTTCTTAATTTGCACGGGGATTTTCTCTCTCTCCTCTCTCTCTTCTCGTTATACTTTCACGGAATAAAAGGGAAAAAACGAGAGAGAGAGAGAGAGAGAGAGAGAGAGAGAGAGAAAAGATGACTGCTAGGTTGAAAGTAGGTCCGAGGGCAATAAATTAATCGACCGAGCGTTTCCGCTGAAAAGAGAAAAAGGGTGAGAAAAAGAAATAGAAAGCGGATGAAAAGCAGAGAGAGAAAGAGAGAGAGAGAGAGAGAGAGAGAGAGAGAAATAAAAAGAGAGAGAAAGAGAAAAGGGATAAAGGAAGCGAAGGGCCAGCAAACGCTACGAGGTCGCCCGAGGCCAGCATTGAAGCTGTCGGTGAGCTCGACACTAGCTCGAGCTAACACCCGTTGCAAATATAAATCGTTCGGATGCCTTCGTCGAATGCGAACTACGACAAAACGCGCAATCCTTTCAACGGAATCCAATTTTTCGAAGCACAAAAATTGCCAGGAGCGATCGATCGAATGCTAGCCAAAGAAATAAGGTACGAGTGAAGGTACAGGTGAAGGTACTCTTAAAGGTGTTGGACGAATAGTAAAGGAAAGTTGAGAGTGCCCAACGAGAAAGGACGACGACGACGACGACTTCACAAGAACCGTCCTTTCGAAGGACTCAAGATTTACAGTTCGATTTTTTTTTCAACGATCGATTCTTTTCAATTTCGTTTCATTTTCTTCTTCTTTTTTCTTTTCTTTTTTTTTTTTTTTTTGTTTTTGTTTCTTCAAATTACGTCAAAGATAATTCATATATTCGCGATCTTTCACGCAAACTTTATAAATCAAACATTATAAATAATATTACTGAAATATTTGACATGATTATATATATATATATATTTTGAATTCAAAAATATAGAATAAAATGTTCATCTAAAAAAAGCTCTCCCACTACTTGCAATATATGTAGATGCGGATAAAACTGGCGAATTTTATACGACAACAGCTGGTGCTTCTAGCTAATATTTTACGCTCGACTCGATGTTTGTTCTACATAAAATCTGTAATTTATAAAAGTGTTCACAATATTCTCGACGAAGGAGTTCGACATAAATGAATCCATAAAGAAATATGTATGTATATATATATATATACTCTCTTGATAATCTTAGGGATTATCCTTAAAAGTAATTTGATTGATAATTAATTAGTACGTCGAAAAAAGATATATATATGTATATTTCGTATATATATACATATATATATATATGGACAAAGAGAGAGAGAGAGAGAGAGAGAGAGAGAGAGAAAGAGAGGCACTGATTACCATGGAGTGAAATATACGAGATAACATGATGAGAAGCCGAGCGGATTTGCCGGTATAACGACGACGAATTTGGTTGGCAAATCGCGAAAACAGCATTCAGCTTCACGGAACGTAAAACACGATTTGAAAAGCCACGTTTGCAAATGTGTGCATTTACTGGACCAACACGTATTTACGTATATGTACGTGTAAATACGTATTTTACGATTCAAACAAAAAGAGAATGAATGAATAAGCCTAAATGCATGGGATTACAAGAAGTATAATAAGTTCGTGAAAAAGAGATGGAGCGGTTTGGGAGCGGGGGTGGGGGGGAATTAAAACAAGAAAAGAAGAAAAGAAAAAGAAAGAAAGAATGAGAAGAAGAAAGAAAGAAAAGAAGAAAAGGATGGAAGCGAGCCGGTCCGAAGCGGTGCAACGAAATTCTTACAATTAAATCTTTTCACGAAGTTCTCGACGAGTCCAAAGGAACGACGGAAAACGAAAGAGAGGACAAAAGCGAGAAGAGCAGATCAAGAAAGTAATGTGCGCGTTTTACGTTAACGTGGATTATGCGCCCTCTTAAATCCTATATAAATCGTCGTTCTATATACTTCCTTTTTCTTTTTCTCTTTCTCTCACTTAAAAAAATTCCTGTAAAGTGTCATCCCTCGTCCCGTAGATGAGAGATTTTTTTTATCCATCAGATTTGTCTACCGATTGAATTGACTAACAACGTATATAATACGATAAAAAAAAAATCATGTTAAATTTTTAAGTTTAATTTTCTACGACAACCATCCCTGTGTGTCTAGTGTTCTACTATTGACAATAGAACGCGTTACTCTCACACGGTGAATCACTATAGACAAGGGAAACCAATTTGAGAACGCGGAATGAAAGACATGTCGAAAACAAAAGCAAATCCGATCGGCGAGAGCATACTGTGATTATACAATCGACGAATTTTCCGTTCTCTTGAGGTGAAACTCGATATTTCGTTGGGCGCGTTCCTTTGTGCCTCGAGGAATCCTGATGTTGACAATACAAACGTGCATAATGAACGGCGTACTGGCTTTCATATTTCCTCTTTTCTCCTCTCTCTCTCTCTCACTCTCTCTCTCTTTCTCTTTATTTCTCTCTCTATTTCTCTCTCTCTCTCTCTCTCTCTCTCTCGTTCTTTATCTTTTTCCTTTAAAATCTATATACGTGTCTTTACGTACGAGTCTCCTGTTGCATATTATATTTTTACATCATAGTTACAGTTAACATATAGGTAGATTATTTATGTGTACATAGGTAAGAAGTAAACGTATCCATAGATACGTATTACACGTACATATACATGCACGCATACACGTACGTAGACACATGAACATGCGTAAGATTTAATACGATTTCGTAAATGAAAATTCGCATCGGGTCTCGATCCAATCTCGATTTATACTTCACTTTATATTCGAGAGGATATTCTGTTTGGTACGAATGGTTCGAAAAGTTACATGTGCTCTCTCTCTCACGGACAACTGCTTCGAGTGCTCTTGCAAAAGGGAGATATGTACGATTCTGAAGATTCGTAAGAGCTCGAAAAGCTCAAAGTTTCCGCGGTAAACAAGCTTGTCCAAATATTTTTCCGTAGAGGCCTTACCTCCTTCTACCATCTTCTACATTTTCTCTCTCTCTCTCTCTCTCTTCTTCAATCTATCCATTATAGAAAGCTCTCGAACGGGCAATAGCTACGGAACAATTGGAGAGATTTTTACGAAAGCTCGATCATTCCATCTCCCTCTTAAAGTCTGTTCCCTTTTCTCTCTCTCTCTCTCTCTCTCTCTCTTCTTCTCTCTTTTACGCTTTGTAGACTCCATCAAATCGATCGAACGTGAAGTATCCTTTTATCCACCCTCTTCCACCTCCTCCTCCACCTCCCCTCCATCTCCTCCTCCTCCTCCTCTACTAACTCCAACGAGCCCGCGGCCCGATTTCCGCCATTTCACAGGTCTCTTTGCAAACTGCTACGAGTACGAACATTCGCAGTCTATGCGTTGCACCTTATCTGCATGCTTCAGGCCGGCTCGACAATGCTTAATCTACGTGTGCACGAGACTCTATGCGTGTTTACGTACTATGTGTGGCTCTAGGCAAGTACGGACACTGAGAGAGAAAGAGGAAGAGAGAGAGAGAGAGAGAGAGAAGGGAAAATCGACTCTCCGTCTCATCTATCTCTCCTTTCTACCCCCCTTCTATCACTCTCTCTCTCTCTCCCTCACCCATACACACGCACATTTACTCCCTTTGGTCATATCAACGCGAGAATAGCGCTGTTTCGTGTAGCATCGAAAATGAGCGATTATGATGTTCCGTGTAAAACTGTGTCTGAAACTGTCGGTTCATGAATTCGGGCTCTAACAAGTATGTGCGTGATATGCATTCATGTATACGAATTCTATGTATGTGTTACACATTATATTCCGTAGTTTCTGAGAGATAGAGAGGAACGATAAGATGAGAAAGTGGGGATGAAGTGGCTCTCGGGATCGTTCGAAGCACGATTAACGAGAAGTTTGTATTTTATATTGTTATGAGATAGTCTATAAGAGATAAGGTCTTTGGTGTACCGTTAAATCTATGAAATACGAGCGTCTCGTTTTACACGACCGTCGAATAGTCTTTTGAGAATAATGGGTACGTGAGATTTAATTCCCCAAAGTCTTAGATTTTTCGATAGATTTGTCATAGATTTTTTTCGAAAAAGAGTTACGTAAAAGTAGTTCTTTCTTCTTCTTATTTTTTTATTTTTTAATTTTTTTTTTAATTCTCCCCATCTCTCCTGGTGTATATTTCTCTTGTAATATTTACTCGAGTTTTATTTATACACGGGAACGAATGCAAGAGACAACGACACGGATAATCCATAGGAATGCACACGATTGGTGCGAATGTTTTATTAGAAGAAGCATTAACCTCCGAAAGCCGATACTAGACGGGAAGTCGATAAATAGCAAACCTACGGATAAGATTAATTAACACTTGGTTCTTCGTGTAAATATCCGCTCCGTCGTTTCGATAAAACACACACTTATCCATTTATCGTATACTCTTCGAATCGGATTTCCACTATTTTAGGATTGAAAGATCCGACGAAGAAGCTTATTTAAAGGGTCTACACGAAACGATACAATAGGATTATGTATATATATATATATATATATATATATATATATATATATATATATATACATAAAATAAAAAAAAGGACTTAACGAAGCAGAGATAAGTAAAAATCGAAGAGGAATAAAAAGCCCTCGAGCGAGCTCGATGCGACAATTTTCCAGAATGCGGTTGCCGCATCGAAATAAGGATAAACAAGTAGGTTTTCGGTCGCGTCCCACTTTTTTTCATCCCTTTCATCCAGTTCCCCCGGTAGAGAGCTTCGGTCCACCGATGCCGTGGCTACTGTTTTCCCTTTTCTCCTTCCTCTACCCTCCCTCTCTTTCTTTCTTTCTTTTTTTTTTGTTTCCCTTTCTCCACGTTTTGTCATAACCTCCCTGCGTTTCCCGTTCCTATGCACTTTGTTTCGGTGGTCGCAGAGCGACAAGCTTACGAGCGAACGAAGAACAAAACGTGCTGCGGTACTCTCTCTCTCTCTCTCTCTCTCTCTCTCTCTCCTTCTTTTCATACACCACAGTCATCGTCGTCGTAGTCGTAATAGTCGTAGTCATAGTCACAGTCGTAGTCGTCATCGTCGTCAGGCGACGCTATGCTTTTTCGCGAATCCACAGCCGCACCCTCGGTTCCGCTACTGGTTTTAGTTGGCACTGTTAGTGCAGCAGCAATGTGTATAACTATGCACACGTGTATACGGACACGTTTATATTTCTAAGTGTACGTTAGTGGCGATGCGGCAGTCCGACTCCGGTACGAACTCGGGCAACCGTCGAGCTATTGTTTCGAATTAACATTAGCAGCTTTCCGCGCCCATGGAATTTCGTGCGAGCGCAAGCTGCTAAGCCTGAACCGCAACGGTTCCGTTGGCCGCGTTCACTCAACCCACCCAACGTGTCCCCCGAAACAATGAAGTAATCGTTGCGGAATACGCGCAGCTTAGATAATACCCTCTTGATTCTTCGATACGCCTCCTTCCTATCTTTCTGTCTTTCGTTTATATTTATATATTATTGTAGAAAAGTTTGCGAAATTTTATTAATTTTTAATTTCTTTTTTTTTTTTTTTTTTTTTTTTTTTTTTTTTTTTTTTTTTTTATTAGAAATCCTTTTCGATCCTTTCCTTCTCACCATTCGTATATATGCATACGTATATAAAACGATTTTATTCTCTCTTTCTCTCTCTCGTATGCGTGACACGCATAAAGAACAATCATCGGCTTCGAATCGACCGATCGACAAAGACAAAATAAATCCATCCGAAAACAACGTTACTGGACGTATTTACTCAACGTACTCCGAATCCATACAAACGTTGTAACGATCTGCACGCTTTAAAAGCCGCTTTCGCTTTGAAGCTTCGATCGAGTTGCTTCAATAAATATTTACCATTTAAAGATACTAATTCGCGCGAGCGCATTTATTTCCTAATGCTATCTTTAAATGCCATCATCCGGTACGTTCATACTCGATCTAGTTTCATTCCACGTATTTAGTTCCACGCTGAAAATCCTCTTTTCTTTTCTCTCTCTCTCTCTTTCTCTCTCTATCTCTCTCTCTCTCTCTCTCTCTTTCTCTCTCTATCTCTCTCTCTCTCTCTCTCTCTTTCTCTTCTTTTTTCTTCCTTTCGAATCTAAACCGAATCGATTTTTTTCTTTCTTCCTTTTTTTTCTTTTTTTCTTTTCTTTTTTTTTTTCTTTTTTTTTTCTTTTTATTCAGAAGGGAATACGATTTCAGAACTTGTATCAACGTAATGTATTTAGAAAGCACTTGAAATTTGTCAGATAGTATGTTCCGTTGGCAATACCGCCAAACAATCGGCTGATTTCGTAGGATTATCGATTTCCAATGTTTACCGTATAGAAACAATAGCGAGACAATATTTGTCGTTGAATCGCTTTTACATCAACGTAAAATCGAATTTATATCGTTGACGTCTCTAAACTTCTCCCTAAGACGTTTGTTCCACGTGCAAACGAATACGGGACGTTATAGAAATGTTCGTTCGGATAATGAAGAATTTGTTTAAAGTATTTAGATCGCTTGTTTACGATTAACGAAACGAAACGATAATCCTTTCAGAAAACGCTAGAAACATATTGCCGTTATCTCATCGATGCGAACTCGGTTTTAATAAACACATATGCCCAATGTATAAACTGATCATGCGTAAAAAATATCAACGTACGAATAAACCCGATCGTTTAGTATACACGACCACCATCGGGATAGTTTATTTTCAATTGTGCGAAACCAATGTCCCGTGTTAAGCTCTAATAATAAAATGGAGATTATACGATCGTTTCGTACATTTCGTTTTAGCATTTAACCATTACGAGCCGATAAATCTCGTTTTTCCATTCATTCGCATACGTCTATACTTTTAACAGTTCTTTGGAAATCAGGATCCCGTGTACTTTAAACGATATTTCGAATATTTACGAATACAGCGAATTCGATTTATTATTAATCGGTAAAATTTGTCGAGAGAAGTGAAAGAGAAAGATAAGGAGAAAGGAGGAAAAAGGCGAAAAGGAAACAAACAAAAAGAAAAAAAGAAAAAAATAAAAAGGAAGAAAGAAACAGAGAAAAGGAAAGAAAGAAAGAAAGAAAGAAAGAAAGAAAGAAAGAAAGAAAGAAAGAAAACTGTCGGAAAAACGAAGTCGACGTGATATCGATGAAACGGGCAACCATCGGTTCTTCCTTCTCCAAGCGTATCGTTCATTCCCTGTTATCCGCTTTCCCGAAGTATCCCCTCGCATTTTTATTTCGATGTCTCGTAGTAGTCGACCGTTTTACAACCGTCCTAACCAGAGAGAAGACCACGGTTGCTTCCGGTAGGGTGACCGACTATTGGACATTCCACTCCATTTGCAGGACCTTTAAAATTGTAATTTATCTCTCGTTGTTTTTAATTAAATTCCTCTCCTCCTCGACATTCTTCGTCTCCACTTGCAACGTATCGCTTCGTACATCCTGTTCCTATTCTTTTTTTTTCTTTTATCATTTTCTTTTTTTTCTCTTCTTTTTTATTTTCTGTATGTGTGTACTTCTTTTTTCTTCTCCTTCTTCTTCTTCTTCTTTCTCCTTTTGCCCATGCTTTTCCATATTGTTTTTTTTTGTTTGTTTTTTTCTTTTTTTCGGCGAACCTTTTCTGCCTTAGCCCATTGCCTACCAATTCCACACCTACCTGACCCCCTCACTTCCAAAAATTTCGTCGATTACTCGCGAAAGTTTATGATAAAAGAAACGAAGAACGATAACCGATACCCTCCTGGCATTCTGACAAAAACTTTTTGTATCATCCATCGGCTGATATCTATTCGGTATAGTCCTTGTTTTAACTCATTGCCGATATGCAAAGGATTGGATTTTAATATTAAATTTTATTCGAGTTCAAACGAAAAAACATATACACTCGCATGTTACAAACGTATAAATAAATATATATATATATATATATATATATATGTATATATACATATGTTATGAATATAAACGCGGGAGCTTTTTCGAAACAAACGGGAAATAATGCTAACGCAACCGAGATAACGATTTTCAACTTTGAAATTCTAGAAAAATGAAAAAACAGAGAAAAAAAAGAAGAAAAACGAGAAAACGAAAAAGAGAGAAAAAAGATGGAAAAAAATAAATAAATAAAGAAAAGAAAGAAAGAAAGAAAGAAAGAAAGAAAGAAAGAAATCACAAAAAGAAACAAAAGAAAAGAAAAGAAAGAGTAAATACAATCGAGTATATTATAACTCCTGATAGAAAAATGTATTCACCGGTAATAAATTTGGCGAAAAATACGAAATAAAGTCTGAATGAAAATGATGGATAGGTGGTGGGTATAAAAATAAGGGGCCGGGGGGTGGGGGAAATAAAAGAAAAAAAAGGAAAATAACAAGTAAAAAATCAAAAAAGAAAAGAACAAAGAGAGAGAAAAAAAGAAAAAAAAGGATAGGACCGCGAGTAACCATTTCGACCGCCATCTTTTCTGGCGGTCTCATTTTCCGATAAATCCGTTGGAACGCGCGTTTCGCGAAACATCGCGGGACCGGGTCAAAGTGGATATAACAAGGGGAGAGTTAAATCGCTCGGAGCGATTCGAAGAGCCCCAACGCGCGCCATAGCGGGGCTCGAGTAAACACACACCCGAGGACGCGCAAATAGCTACGCAAACTCGTGGACGCGCGAAAACTCGAGAATGTTGCCCTCGGCCCCGGACTATTCTCTCTCTCTCTCTCTCTCTCTCTCTCTCTCTCTCTCTCTCTCTATCTCTCTCTCTATCTCTTTCTCATTCTATCTCTCTCTCTTTCTCTCTCTCTCTCTCTCTCTCTCTCCCTCTCTCTCTCTATCTGCGTCATGAAATTCGATCGCAAAAATTGCATTTCGCTCGCAAATCCGAATCTCGATCGTAACGTCGTCGTTAAATGGCCGTGATATCGACGGTAGCTTTGCGTTACGGCTATACGATCGAATTAATCGAACTCGATTCTTCGATCGTTCCTCTTGCTACCGTAATTTCGCCCAAATTGTGTCCTTCTGTGACCCTCCTCTCTCTCTCTCTCTCTCTCTCTCTCCCTCTCTCTATCTCTCTCTCTCCTCTCTCTCTCTCTCTCTCTCTCTCTCTCTCTGCCTCTCGATCTCTCTGTATGTGTATCTCTCTCTGTTTCTCTCATGCTCTTTCGAGAACCAACGATTATTAAACGGAGTAATTAGAGAAGCACGATTATCAAACGGATGGTTGGTGCTTTCCATTTGCAGAGTACGAATCGATTTTAAGTTCTAAAAACGTAGTAGAACAAACGGTCCTACTCTTTATGGGCTTTGCGTACTCTTTTTTTCTTTTTAGTTCTCTTTTTTTTCTCCCTTTTCTTTTCTCTTTACCTACTCCCTTTCTCTCTTTTTTTCTTTTATTTTTTTTTTTTTTTTTTTTTTCGTTCAAAAAATCATCGTACAAACGATGTATGTATTTGCGAGACGTGATTATTTTTTTCTTCGCTTGTTCTTTCTTCTTCCTTCTTTTTTCTTCCTTCTTAAATCAATTATCATCTAAGATAAAAGTCCCTATTATGAGACGGATGTAACCAATTACGATACATTATGTGAATATATTATTTCATTAAAATAAAAATTAACTACAATCTTAAAAAGAAAATAATAGATACATTATTTTAATGAGAAATATTATAATCAATTTATTAATCTTAATATTGATTATTTCAACGAGAATTATCGATGTTTCGTCTTTTTCATAAACGAAAAATATTAAGTTTAATTTCGAAACGTTGAAATTTCAAAATAACGGGAACATCCTTCGTAAAGGTACGAATTCTAAAGTGCAATAGCAGTAGGTTAGGGGAACCAACTCGACAATTTCAACGGAGACTTCGTCCGCGTTAATGGAGGCCCTCTCGTGGCGTGCTATAAATCCCATGGCAGTTCGAAATCGTTTACAGTACCGATTCACGCACCAACAAGCTTTAATTTCGGATCGCAAAGTGCAATTTTCTCGTGGGTAACACTTCGATGACGCGCTTCTATCCCGAAGCGAGCACGAAAACTCTTCTACGTCTGTGTTCGCGTCTATGTATTTGTTCGTTCTTTTCTTTTCTTTTTTTCTTTTTCTTCTTTTCTTTTTTATTTCTTTTATCGATCGCCTTTAACGAAATACATTTAGGATATTTTCACGATAAAATTTGTCACGATACTTATGCCATTACAATAATCAACAAATTATGATATTTATTATATTCGTTTGTTATAAACGTAAGCCAGGAGAGATCATTTTCGATTCATAACCCTCCGAAGATACGTTCAAACTCCGTTCCTAGGCTACCGTAATATTTCCTACGATTCGCCGGATAACTCCGGATTATTGTTTGACTTGGACCGAGCTTTCGCGATGTTCCGACGTTCCATCCGCTCGTCATCGTCTTCTCGTTCTAGGAACGAGAGCTCTCGCCAAAGGACTTGAGGCACGTTCGACCTCATTCCAAGTAGATACTCCTTTATATCGTTTCTCTTTCTCTCTCTCTCTCTCTTTCTTTCTTTATCTTTATCTCTATCTCTACGAAAACATGAAAGGGATAAAAAGAAAGAAAGAGAGATCTTTCTACGATCGCAACATAATTTCGATAACCACGAGAGGTAAACGTTGGATCTTCTCCTTTAGCGAAACGATATCACTTATGAAGAAAAGAAAAAGAAGAAAAAAGTAGAGGAAGAAGAAAAAAAGCTCAAGAAAATGAAATCGATGAGAGAATTCTCCACGTAACACGTTGGAAAATAAAGGAAGATGTATGACAATATCGTTTGAAGAGAAAATGAGAGAAATCGGACGACACTCTGAACATTCCTAAAGATCGTTTCGAGTTGACGAGAACCTTTACTATACGGTTCATTGACCATGAAGGGCCGAGAATCTTGACTCGGAACACGATCGTCAGGAGAGAAAGAGAGAGAAAAAGGAAGAAAGAGAGATAGAGAGAAAGAAAAAGGTAGAAGCTAGAGGCATTGGATCGCGCGAATAGATCAAAGGCCAGGACCGTAGCGACGTTATCTTCAAGAGAAAGCACCTATTCACTTGCGCACGAAACATTAGCACGTTGCTTTTCAACCTACATTTTCTTTCACAGTCGCAAGAAGATTTTCTTTTCTCCTTCTTCTTCTTCTTCTTCTTCTTCTTCTTCTTCTTCTTCTTCTTCTTCTTCTTCTTGTTTTTTTTTCTTTCTTTTTTTTTTTAATATATTTCATCGTAGTAAGTGAGTACGATAGAATTAAAAAAAAAAAAAAAGAAAAAAAGAAAAAAAAAGAAGAGAGAACAAATAAAAAATGAAACAAATAAACAAACATATTTGAAGTAATTATTATTTAATATTTCTGACGATCCATTCAAAGTGTATTTTTATTTCGTCATATCTTTCGCGTCGAGATGTTCGAGCGTTGAAAAAAAAGAAAAAAGATTTTGCGTTAAAAGATTGACAAAGAAGAGAAAAAGAGAAGGGAGAAGAGAGGGAAAGAAAAAAGAAAAATTATCCATAAATACAGGGTAGCCCAGTAAAAAAGTATGAAAGAAGAAGGAGTTAAACACAGGTTTAGTTTCGATCACGTGCGCCGACTCATCAGGCTCGAGGCACGTCGCGGAAGAGATCGATCCGTTTGCTCCGTTGTCCAGACACGTAAGGATAAACTGACCGATCGTAAAAGTCTTCCGGAGCGCGTTCGTTTCGAGCTTCGATAACGTCTCGGTATCCCAATAACTTTCCTAACAAACCGTTCCCGAGTGCGGGGAAGGTTCAACGTACGACTCTCCCAGTGCTACTGAAAACTACCTAAAGTGCCACCAGGAGGTACGAGAACGTAGAGAAAGAGTAGAAAAAGGGATAGGAAAATAATAGAAAAAGAACAAAAGTACCTACTCGCGTTACGCCAAGGGGATTTCGAGTGCCGCTAAGGCCGACGCGTCCTCCATAAAGAGAGAGAGAAAGAGGGAGGAGGGAGGGGGAGAGAGAGGGAGATAGGATGAGTCGGAACGGAGTTGCCTTTAAATCAATCGGAATCACGCTAATTGGATCACGAGAGGAATTCGATGTAAAATCTGTCTCTCTCTCCCCCTCTCTCTTTCTCTCTCTTTTTCTTTTTCTCTTTCTGATTCGATCCGATCCGATCGATCGTTCGAACACGCTCTTTCCAAAGACACGACACTGATCCGACTATTTTTTTGCCGATCCCCAATCGATTCCCCGATAATTAGTCGGTGGTTTCTTTGAAGTCGAACTAAACGTAACGAACGTAACGAAATAGTTCTCTTTTACCTTTCACTTCGATGAAAACTCGATATTCAATAGATAGACAAATAATAGATTAAATGGGTAGATGGATGGATAATAATGATCGAAAAGAATGTCTTTCTTATTGGGAGAGAATAAAGGAAGACATTACGGGTTATATAGAGTTAATAATTTATCATCGAAGCTAATTCGCTAGTTCTTTCAATGTTAATTCTACATGAGGGGGTCATATTTTTTATTATCTATTATCTTCTGAAGAACCTGAGAACATGGCGGATGACCGATGTGCTCTTACCTTTCAAGGAAAAACCAACGAGGAAATCGAGTGGCAAAAAGTAAGCTTGCAACCGTGCATTTTCTTCGCAAGAATCTTTATTAATAAAGTAGACGCTAGTTGCTAGACGTTAATTAATAGCGACCACTTCTTTTCACCCTCTGCTCATTTGCACGCTCTCTATATATATCCATATCTCACTGAACGTTGCTCTTTCTGATTCCCTATAGCTCGTGTTGGACGATAAGAACTTGAGAGAAGAAAAAAGAAATAAAATAAAATGGAGAGAGATATAAAAGAAATAAATACAATAAAAAAAAAAAAAAAAAGAAATAAGGAAAAAAAAATAATAATAATAAAAAGAAGCAGGATAAGAGATAGATATATGGTCTTCTTCGCGGACAAACTAAATTTTTTTTTCTTCTTTTTTTTTTTTTTTTTTTTTTTTTTACACAAGCATTAATAACATCAACTGTGCCAAAAGTTTTTGGCCTTTTCTCCCTCTTAAAAGAGAAAAGTGACATAGAAGAACAACATGCCGCTCTTTTTATCACTTTATAAAACATAGACGAATCCAAAGTCATAAGCGAACACGTAGAATACGTACGTATACGCGTGTTCAGGGACGACCAGGTGCAGAGAGAAAGAAAGAGAGAGAGAGAGAGAGAGAGAGAGAGAAATATTTCTCTCTTAAAAAACTACAACAGAAAGCCATATACCCAGTTTTACTTGCACCGAAGCCCTCGTGCAAAAGCGAAGAAACCGAGCGATGCTTTTGCAAAATTTAAAATAGTACCTCCTCTACGACAGACCCAAAACATTTTTCGACCGAAATACAAAAAGTTTTATATATATATATATATATATATATATATATATACCTCTCATGGTGACGTTTGTAATCTTCTACGATATATATTTTACAATTCTTGTCGATATCCATCCAATGGGAGTGCCATATTGCCAGAAGATAAAGATCATTTTCAATTCTATGAAAATTAAATTTTTCAAAAGAAATGATAAAGCTTTTCATTTTCGACTGCGATATACAACGACCACCGTTCCGATATAATCTTTTTCTGCTATATAAAAGAGACATGGATGTAAAGAAAAAAAAGGGAACACAATACAGAGAAAAAAGGGAACGATGGGAATCCCTAAAGCTCTCATAAGAAACATTGCGAGAAGATAGGAAAGCTAAGAAACGAAAGAATAAAGAAAGAAATAAGATGGGAAGGCGTTCGAAGGAGGAAAAAGCGGGCAAGCTGGGCCAGATAAAAATAAAGAGAAAGAGAAATAGACGGAGAAATAAAAAGAAAGAAAAAGAGAGAGAGAGAGAGAGAGAGAGAAAGAGAGGGAGAATCCGGTAGTCATAATCGCAGCTTAGAATGCATGGAATAATTGCGCGAGTGCATCGCACCGTAGGCGGCTTAAATGCTGCGGCAATCATAAAATATAATTTCTTTAGGGGCGGCTTATTACGGGCAGCTCGTTCGTAGCAACTCACCCTCCTCTCTTTTTTCCTCGTTCCCTCTTAGTCTCTCGTCCTCTCTCTCTCTCTCTCTCTCGCTCTCTTCCTTCTACCGTGGTCGATCCTTTTTCTTCTCTTTCCCCTTCTTTTTTTTTTTTTTGTTTCGCTCAAGTCCCGTTTCGTCATTAGACACTCCACGTGCCAGAGGAAAACCGCCAACGTCGCAGTAAAATAGAGAAAGAAAGTGTAGTACGAGTTTGAGAGTTTGTATGAGTGTTTAGGAATGGGCAGGAGTTTCGGACAATCGCACGCAACACGCGTGAGAATCTTCTCGCGTTGTTATATATAAGCGCGATAAAGCACGGAAAAAAAAACACAAGCGCGGTATGTATAGATATATGTATATATATATATATATATATACATATATACCTAGGAAGGATATATATGGATATATACACACCATACGTATACATAACTCTATGTGTATACGTATTCATGCTCGCTAGAACTTGCCACAATGTTTCTTTCTTTCGAGTTGGCATTGTTCTCGAGCTCGAGGAAGAGTAGAGCGGTATGTTTTATGCTCGCCTTGTCCGTTCTTCGTTATTCCTTTATTGCTCCAAAGGTACGTGAGCGTGCCATCGATTCCCGATGAAAAACCTTTCTCCTTTCATCGAGCTTTGTTCTCGTCTTTCAGCGAGGATGATCCTGACACGCGATCGACTAGCTACTCCGGAGAAAGCGTCGAGCATCGCTGATTAAAAAAAACATCCTCCTTTCGTCAGAATTATTCCACAATTCTCAAGGTAAGAACAGCAAACCTCCCCCATTGGCTGTACTTTGTAGTTACTTACCTGGTTATTTCAAAACTTTAATCGTTAATTTCTCTTGATCAAGAAAATAAGCTGTTCTCATAACGTCGTTTTATCGTGGAAAAAGATGAAAGAACGCGGAATAGAAATTGTTTCAATACTTGATAAAAGATAATCGTAGAAACGAATTAAAAATGATTATAACGATGACGATAACTAGCCGTGTAATTTTACTCGTGGAGAATTTGTCAATAGGTTGAGATTGCTTGTTGACCCAATAAGATTATTGTCCTACGATAGGAACCAGTGATGTAGCAAAAGAGAAGGAAAAAGGAGAACGAAGGAGGATGAGAATGAGAAGGAAAAGTAGTACGAAAGCGTTCGGCTCCACTTGGCAAATTTTATCAATTTCACTATTTCCTGGCTTTGCTCCAGTTAAAGGCACTAGTAGGACCACCTATTTTCCTCTTTCCTCGAAAGAGTAGGTACGCAAAGCGCACTGCGGAGACTTATTTCGTGCATTCAGAGCTTTTCCTATCCTCTTCGAGAACGCATCCCTTGGATTTCCTTGGTGTCGTCGAAATATCGCACGTTAGACGAACATTCGTAAACGTTCTTTGGATTTCCGCGTTTTCGCATTTTCAGTCTTATTTATAGAAAAAAAACATAAATACATAAAAATAAATCTTGAAAGGATAAATGAAATGGTATATCGAGAGGTATGACAAAAAAATAAAAGAAAAAAAAAAGAAAAAAAAAAGAAAGAAAGAAATGTCGATAATCTTGTCACCGATGTTAACAATTTCGTTTGATGAACAAATTGAAATTATTATGAACATTCGAAGGTAGAACCGGAGAACGACTCGGTGGTAATGACTCGAATAATAGAAATTTCCTAGTACTTAATGGCTTAGAAATTCGGCCTTTGTACTCCGTGTGTGCATTGAAACTTTAGCCCCTACGATGTACTTTGGAATATATTAGCGGTTGAGTGAACATTCTAATTTAAGTGTTAACTAAGCTAACCGATGGCTAAGACGGCTGATATGAATGATTGATAAAAGCTTTAAAGTAGATATGAAACATTGACGTATCAAACTTTATGTTACATAATATTTCATGATCGTCTGATAGACTATTTTTAATTCCACAAAGAGAGAGAGATTCGCGTCGTGATCGATATTTTTCTTATTTCAACGACGAGAAAATCTGTCAAAGGAGAAAAAAAGGAAGTACAAACAGTGTCTCTAATCAGATGGTCTCTTTCGTATCTTAGTTTTTTCTCGTCGACGTCGACGATTCGTCGAGGATTCGTCGTGAAATAAAAAAAAAAAAAAAATACAGAAGAAAAATAATGAACGAAGTTGAAACAAAATTCGAAGGATGGGAAGAGAGAGTAAAAGAAAAGAAGAAGAGTAAGAAGAAGTAGAAGAAGAAGAAGAATTCGTGGTTGATATCGCAAGAGACGAGAAAGAGAGAGAGAGAGTGAGAGAAGAAATGGGCAGGTCGCGGAACGCGAACACCGTTTTCTCTCTACCACCAACTAGAATTGAGTCTCGTGTAAATAAGACGTTTAAATAAAAATCGCGTGGCTCGAGAGTGCTCCGTTGAATTTCGGACGAGCACGCTTTAGAAACGACTGCTGCGGTCCTTTCTGCGGTTCGCCTTCCTTCTATGCGGAAGAAAACCGTGCCGGTTTCTCGTTAATATGCTGAAAAAGTTTCGTCGGATATGCAGTTTGCGTATAACGTTTTTCTAAGGGCGGCGGGTAGGTAGGAGGGTGTAAAGATGTAAAGAATACAACATTTTTCAATTATTTCGACGAGACCATTCTCGTTTCGTTGTAAATCCTGGTTAGGTTGTAGATCCTTCCTTCTTTCCTTTTTGACATTTTCTAACGTTCTATAACTCCGTTCTTTAAACGACGAATCGTTCGGTCTCGATATCCAGATATCCTCAACGATGACGAATAGGTACTTCGAGAATTACTTTCGGCGACTTTTATCGGAATAGCGACGTTCAAAAGAATAATATAAGAACGACGCCTATTTGCCTTCGATCTATTCTCTCTCTAAAGCCGTTCATAGAGGTACGGAGACTAGGACCGAACGGAATTTTATTAGATAGATTTTCTTCGTCCCAAACGTCTTCAACGTTAGAATATCACCTCGTTCTCTTTCTCTTCTTTTCCTCTCAAAAAAGGAACCGATGAAGACTCGTTGGCGGGCTTCGGCAGCCAATATCTCGGAGTGCGACTTAGTCCTGATCCCTCCTTTATATCCACTGAATTTAAATAATGGAGACCGTGCTAATTCGTCTCCAGTGACGATCAACCATGGACTTTTTCTGGATAAAGAAAGAAAGCCTTTAAAATATCGTTCCCTACCCTTTCACGTAAATAAAAAATAAAATGCTTTGTAAATGAGAAAAAGGTACACGTGGAACTATCCTCTTGCGAAAAGGAGTTTAATCTATCGTAATAGAAAAATTATCAGGGTAACCTTGGAAACGTCGAGTCCGTGCTATTTTCCAAGAGACGTTATCGCGCATTAGTCGAGAAGGAAATTGGCGAGGAGGCTCTTGGATTTTGCCTTAGAAGGAGAGTCACGGTTCTCGTACAAACTTATTATCCTCAGAGATCTTAAGGGCTCAACGTTGGAGCAACCTCTTTCCCTTCCTTTACCTTCCCTTCCCTTTTCTCTTCTTCTCTTTTTTCATCGTCTCTATGTCAGTCCGCCGGTCTCCTGAATAAATTTTTCAACTTCCCCGAGTAGAAAATTAATAATTTTCTTACCCTAGACACTCCACCGAAAATTTCGTCTATCTAAAAAAAAAAAAAAACCAAATAATAATTAACATTATAGTAAAATAATTGAAGATGATAAATAAATCATTGAATTGTAAAAGTAAACAAAAAAAAGTGTCCTTAAGAAAAAATAAGCTTCATAGGTAATACGAGTTTTTAATCTTTACGTATCTCATTCCGAAGTATAATATAATTGCAATGGTACTTTCGAATTTCTCTCCAATCTTCACATTAGGGAAGAATTCGCGATAGATTTGACAACGAATAACCGTGGACTTTGGAAAACACATAATAGAGAAATGGGATAATTGGCTAACAGCTGCAGATTTCGATTCAACACCCTCTGGCAGATTTCACGAGTCACAGGTACATCTGCGTGATTGCCTACGACGATATTTAATCATAATCTATCAAATGATATTTAATCCTGTGGTTTGAGCGTTTAAACAAAAAAAAAAAAAAAAAAAAAAAAAAAAAAAGAACAAGGAAAGAATTAAAAAAAAAAAAAAAGGAAAGAACTCGCGAAGAAAAATTAATCGTCCATTTCAAACAATTCTAATCGTTCACTCTTTAAATCATTTTCGACCCGAACGAACTTCGAATGTCATTTCGAACGTCTTTCATTTTATCTCTACAACCGGGATAACGAAGTTACGTAAGTTGTTACGAACGTAACACGCTTTAATTCTTGAATTCGCTTTGATCCGATTACGTGGATTCTTACGGGCGAGACGTTAATATAATATAATTTTCCTCGCACGTTGATTACTTATTTAATATTTCGTTAATAAGTAAGCTTGGAAGTAAGTTAATCGAAAAGGACGATCGCGTCTGTCTCTTTCATAGATATAAATACATTGCAAATTATTTTCAAAATGCAACGAAACGAAACGAAACGAAACGAAACGCAACGAAACGAAGATAAACGTTTCGGAGTCAGCAAATTAGAACGCCGAGACAAACCGTTCAAAAATAAACGGCGATTCTTATCGAGTCAATTTGATTCTTCGCTTTAAGTTTCATACACCTTAAGGAATAAACTTGAAACTCGACTATAGTTCTCTCTTCTTCCTTTTTTTTTCCTCCAACCTCCTACAGTCGAACTATCTCATTTTCGCGAAGGGAAAAAAAGAGAGAGAAAGTAAAAAAAAAAAAGAAAAAAAATATAATCCACTGTCTCAAGGAAAATTCTACCAATCTTATTGGCTTTATTTATTATCCTTTTTGTCTCGCGTTCTTCGCGACTGATCGATGTAAAAGATCGAGTTGAAAAATAATATTAGTAAAGGGTTTGGCACGGGAACTCGAAAAATCGCGAGATGATAGTAACGCCTAGACGATAGTAACGGGGGTGGGTGGATGTTTGGTTGGTTGGTTGGGTGGGTGGATGGGTGGATTGGCGGAGAGGAGAAATGGGAGATGGTTGTGGGGAAAGGCGCGCTTTTACGCTGGATTTGCATCGAACAGGATGGGAAACTCGGAGGATTTATCGAGAATGCGAGAGATAGGGGGAGGACTGGATCGACGATCGGTAGATACTTGAAAAGGTAAAAAGAGATAGATAGAGAAATAGAAAGAGAAGAGAAATGAGAGGAGTGGAAACCGTAACGAAGTCTACAATGTTTTTCTGCCGTTGGACTCTGCCGAGTGCTCAATATCTATGCTAATCCTCTCTAGCGCTTCTTCCACAACCAGTGCGTCATTCCGTTCTTCTCTCTACAGTCCGTTTTCTTTGTTCTTCTCGTTCTCTCTGCCCTTCTCTGTCTATCTCACTGACAAAACCACCGCTTACACCTATATCCTTCGCAGCAGCAATCTCGTCTACTTGTCCTGTCTTCGTCTCTCTCTTTCTTTTTCTCTTTTTTTAAGGTTAACTAAACAGCGATTCGAAAAGCGATTTCCGCAGCGTGTGCAAAGAAAGAAAGAGAAAGAGAGAGAGGGGGGAGGGGGGTGAAAGAAGTAGTAGAAGACCGGCCCGATCCAGAAGACGATGGATAAGCACGGCCTGTAATGTCGTAGTAAAAATACTTTTATGGCCCATGAGCATTCTCTCTTTCTCTTCGTCTCGGTAAACGTAATACCGCTATATATTTTCTCGACGAGATCATTCCCTTCCCCTTTTCTCCTTCCTCAAGAGTGACGCTAAGCGATCCTCCGATAACGACTTCGCGATGCTCCTAGAGACGTGTCGTTCAAGGACCATTTCTTGATTGATCTATCGATGAATCGACAACTATGGTATTATCTCGAAATATTTACCTACGATCGCTTCTTTCAAAGCGTTTTATCTTTTACATTGGTTATACTTTAAACGAATAACCCTGTTCAAAATTAAATGGCTTTACTCGCTATCGTTGACATTCGATAGACTCGATTATAATTGTTATTACGATATTCCGTACGTCTAACAAGAATGCGACGACGCACGTTATACTCCTCGTTTGCTGTATCAACGAGACGCTCTTCTCTCAGCAAACGTTTACCTTTCACTATGGAATATTATTACTTACACCCACTGCAAATATTTGCCTATCAGGAAGTAGCTGTCAATGTATCTTGCCGCGAGCTTAAACCATTCACCCTTCGATCCTATACCATCCTACATCTTGCGTACAGTCTATCTTCCATCCTAGAGTTAAGGCTGTTCACCATCTTTCCCTCGAAGCGTGTATGACTTCAACGACAGGTATGGACAAAATATGAAGAACTACTATCGCAATAGAGGAAGAAGACTATCTCTACTACGCGCCTATCGTATCGTTCTATGAGCTTACGTTGCTTAGATTTCTTTTCACGTGTAACATAAAAATCAAATCTACGTGAAAGAAATTTTTATATATAATAAAAATAATAATCTATTTGACAAAAGCAAGTAGAAACACGTATAAAGATTATACATATTTCAAGATGGAAAGAATTTGTAAAGTATTTGTTAAATGTACAAACGTTATATTTTATGTTTTATAATTTAATTTATTCACAATGAAAGATCATTTAAACGACTAATGTAGCTTATTTAAAATATTCATGATCATTCATGAATCTCATTCATGTGACTCTACTTTATCAAATTATTACTATTATTATTATTTGAATATCAATGGGAAATTTAAGCTACGGGAGAATAAACGATAACAATGAGAATAAATGAAGAGAAATTAAATATTAGAATTTTTCATTGCATTTCTCTGAAAAATTTTTTTTGTAATTCTGTCCAAGTACTTTAATGTTTAATATAATATTAGAAAGAGAAAGATTTTGGTAACGCAATAATATATACAGCCATTCGCCCGGTAATATTTGCGTTATATAATCAAAATTTGGATTTCGATATATCGCAAACAGTACCGACCCAGGTCTCACCACGTGGAGGTTGCTGCATCTGGAGACCCATGGGTTAATGATGACTCTATTCTAAAATTCGTGTTCGCAAGATAATCCAATCGAATTTTCGAACAAATAAAATGAAGTCTTCGGTAGGACTTTTAATCGCGTCCACGAACACTCACGTTAGCGTTAGAATAACAATGACTCTAAATTGAAATCCGAGGTAACATGAACTCACAGAGAATTTTGACTCCCAACGCTATCTGAAGGATGATCAGTTCTCCTTATTTACGGGTAACAGGAACGTCGCTACTTCGGCAGCTTACATGTACTTCGCTACTAAGTAGAATAATTTATTGAAGGTAGGTCGACATCGAAGTTCGTCGAGATCCTCTTTGATGATCAACTGGTTCAATACTCTACACTGAATTTAATATGCGATAGTTATTTTTTAACAGGCAAGGTCATTGAATTTAATTCGCAAAACTCTACTGCTTTATATAAATACAGTCTGTGCGACTGTTAAAAAAGCATAGAACTTTGCGGCGAGCAAACACTAACTCTAACGACTGCATTCCACGCAGTCGATTTAAAAAACACTTGTTTTTTAAATCCCAAAACGCGAACGAACAAACACTATTTTTACTTCGCGATATTTTTATTTTAACGATACAAACATTCGATCGCTCGATTCATTGTTACGCGCGTGATTATAATGAAATTCTGAAACAGAGAATTAGAAGGAAAATTATTAGTCTCGTCGTTGTAATAAGAAAATAATTGAAAATATTTGAAACGTTTGATATAGAAAGATAATTGTCGTAAGTCTTAATTTATGTTAAACATACTGTCTGAAGATACTGAAAGAATTTTGACGAAAATAAGAAATTACAGATTAGTTTCTTATTCTATATCAAAATTATTTTAAGATTTTTTTGTTCATTTTTGAACAAATGTATTATAGTTTAAATATTAATTTGATATGTTCCGTGTACATTTGGGATTGTTTAAATAATTATAAAATCGCCGAGAGTATTAATTATTAAATTTTTTACATTTAGAAAGAAAGAGTTCCGTTATTTACTCGTCAGAATTTAAAAGAAAGCAAATTCTAAATTATCAAAATCACTGTTCTCGTAGATATTAAGTCGACGGCTCCGGGGTTGAAAATTTAACCTTATTGAAATATTAAATTAAAATTATTTTATATCCAACGAGTATTTCGTGGATATATAACATTTAACCGAATATAGTATTGTTTAATTATTTGTTTATTGTATTCCGTGTACTTTTACATTGATTAAATAATCATAAAATTATATATTATTTAAATTTAGCCGTATAGAAAGAGAAAATCTCGATGTTTTCTCGTTCAATTAAAATAGGATATTAACTCGATATCTATCAAAGTCAGTCAAGCATTTTTTCTTCTGAATATTGTAAACCTTCAACGATCTCACGAATCGAAATTTTATTACGTTGTTATATTAAATTAAAATTTTTTAAATATTCAACGCATATTTCGAGCTGTATAATATTCGAGCGTATGATAATTTACTCTAAATATTAATTAATTATACTTCGTATTATGTATCATACATCGTTTAAATAAACGTAAAATAATTGAAAATACATGAATCTATTTTCGAACTATTGCAAAAAAGTGAAAATTCTAATAAAAGAACGGACTATTGAATTTTGATCAGTATTACAGATCTGATCAGTAAAAACATATCTCTTTTAATAATTAATTCTTCTATTGATAGTATGAAAGACATAGGATCTTAATTAAATTGAACAAAAATGAAAATATATTAAATAGCATACGATAAAATAATCCATAAAAGAAATGCAATTGAATTTTGAAATTGTCCTTAGATCATCTCATTTTGAAAATTTTCTTCTTCGTCTATTTCCTATTTCTAGACTCCGCCAACCAACCATACAACGCACGCGGCGCACCACCATTAGCCCAAATCTAATCTTCTATTCAGCATTTCCATATGGCTTGTCAACGTTACAATGGAAGGCTGATTAAGCTCCGGTTTCCACTTGACATTATCGGCCCCGAACGAACGACCACCACCACTACCTCCGACACCATCGTAACATTCTCTGTTTCTCGAATAATTATTCGTCCACTTTCGAAATTGCCATAGAAATCCGTGCACGCGATCCAGAGAAACGCAAGATAGATTGCAATAGATGGATCAAAAGAGAAAAGGGGGAGCGGAAAATGGAACGAGCGATCGTGAAAGCCAACGGTTTATCATCTTTTACGGAAAAGAGAATTGTTATCGAAAACGTTGACCCTTTGTTACGAATATACGTATATATATATATATATATATATATATATGTGTGTGTATGTTGAATTTTTATATATATATATATATATATATATATATATATATATATTGGGGAAATGAAAAAAATAGAACAAAAAAAAAAATATTCAAAAATTGCAACCGAGAGGTACGGCGTCGAATTCGTTTGAATGATTTGTAGTTGTTATTTTATCGTAAAATATCTATCGCAAGTTGATGAGAAAGGTTATGAAATGTTTCAATAATGAGTACGTCAGGTAAATAATAATCAATTCTTCTTATTGTCGTAGCCTTACGTATTTATTATTCGTATAAAACAAACGTCATTGAAACGGCGGTATAAATTAAAAATCATCATTTCTTGGTTGTTTCGAAGTAATCACTAACATTCACACAAATAAAATGAAATAAAAAACTGTATGAAGTCTAAAAATCGACTGTAGCTATAAAATCGTAATGCTTTTTCCATGGTCGCGTAATACCACGTGTAAGTACGAATCTCTTGGCAAAAATGGAATGCTATTTCTCTCCCCTCTGTGTAACCGCTCCTTCCAGTACATTAAACTGCCGATAACGCAGCTCGAAATCGCACTGCCTCGAAATCGATCGAGTCGCTTTACATCGGGACTGCCAGTTCCGAATTCAACTGAAGCTAGACATACTGACACATATGTATGTATGTACGTGCGTACCTACGTATCTATACTATATATATATATATATATACACGTATACATATACATAGTATAGATAACGTAGGGCGTGAGAATTTGATCGAGAGAATCGACGGATCGATGGTTACGAGAATCGAGAGAGAAAGAGAGACAGACAGGCAAAGAGAAAGAGAGAGAGAGAGAGAGAGAGAGAGGGAGAGTAACGAGCGGAAACGCGTCGTCGCGAGGATTAATTTTAAGCGGCGCTTACGAACATACGGTCTGCGCGTACGCATGCGCGATATCTGCTGAGAATCAACGCCATGGTAATTTTCGAAAAGCCCTGGCAATAATCTAAGCGCGTACGGGATTTCGCACGGTCGAATTTCGGCATTAATCGTGACTGCAGTCCACTAACACTAACTTTCTCTCTCTCTCTCTCTCTCTCTCTCTCTCTCTCTCTCTCTCTCTATCTATATCTATTCATCTCTTTCTCTCTAACACATACCCCTGTACCCCTTCCCTCCCGCAGTCCCTCTTTCTATTCTAAATAGAGGTGACAACCATTAGCGTGGATACACTGCAAATCATTAATCCGATTACCATGCTGTGGAACGACCCGTAAAACCTACTACGACACGATTTTCCATTAATGGCAACGAGAGAGAGAGAGAGAGAGAGAGAGAAACCTTTAATGATGATTTTTCATCAAAATTGTCACGGCGATACGTGGGTAGTGATACGTCGATAATAAAACGTGTAATCGTCTATGAACCCATGAGAACGTTATATGTATATATCAGACTATTCTACGTATCAATTTCTATAACTAATCAAATTAGTCTGATAAATTTTCGATAAATTTTTTATTCGTTCAGAGATTTTTAGATTTTATAGTTCGATTTCTCGATCGTGGTAGCATATTCGGGCGATAAAATATAATAGAAATTTAGTAGCGACGTTATATACGATCGAAATGGTTATTGAAAATTAGTTTGATAATTCATAAATTAAGAGAGAGAGAGAGAGAGAGAAGAGAAAATGGTTGGTCCACTGTGAGAGAAGAGAAACGAGTGATTTATTTGGAAAATGGTAGTAACTTGTTTGTCGATCGGCGAATGGTCAATAATTTTCTGCACATCGACCGATCGTTACTAACTTTAACAAGCAAGTAAATAAAGTAATAATAAACAAAGATTATTTCGTATAAAACGTTATTAACTAAGTCGGCGATATGAGTTTGGAGGTGTAACGCGTAAAATCTAACGTCATCACCGATCATCGATTTACATCTCGTGGCTGATCCACTAATCAATTATTGACTGTCACCGATATAATTATCTCTCAACGATGAAATACCCAAATCGTCGGCAAATATAATTTGTGTGAGCACGCACACGCGCGATCACGTACACGAGCACGCATACGCACGCGAGTACGGCGGCGTTAATTGGCGATGCTAAATTATAGCGTTTCTATCGGGCGCTGGCGCGATGATTACTACTTTACAAGGCAACGATATATTTCCTGGCGCGGTAATTTAACGGCGTACGTGCGTACATAGCTGCACTGCAAATTATGATCATCATTATTATCATCATCATCATCATCATCATCATCATCATCATCATCATCATCATCATCATTATTATTATTATCATTATTATTATTATTATTATTATTATTATTATTATTATTATTATTATTATTATTGCTGTTTTAATTATTTTATTATTATATATCAAGACGACCGTGTGATAAATTTATTTGAGAAAAGAAAACATTTCAATAAGGAATATTATAAAATAAATTCATTAACGTTTTCAACCTATTGTAATCATGTATCACGATTTTAAGGGAATCAATAAATAAACGATTGAGGATAATCGAGGTATATCGAACCAACCGCGCCATGTACCGAGATACTCGGAAAGGTCGAAACATAGTGCAGAGTCGCGATTCTCTCTAGTGCTTTAACGGCTCGCAGCTGCCGTTCCATGCGTCCCTCGGATGTTTCGTGTTCCAGCAAAGACCGTTCGTGCTTGCACGCGCGCGAAAATGCATAACTAAGCGAGACCGAGCTTCTACAGTTACGATAGCTATAGATAGGTGAGTGTAACGCATATAAATACAAGCGTATATGCATTTAACGTGTGTGTGTGTATATATATATATATATATACATATATGTATACATACATACAGACACACACATATCAAGCGTATATAGTAGCATTAACGACGTAGAACGATAACCCAACGCATTTCCATCGGTCGGCCGCGCACATTTTCGGTTGGACGTGTAAAGGTTGGACGAGAGGACCCCACCGATAGTAGGGAATGTGTGTAATGGGTGTAAGCGGTGGCCGAGGGCGTGAGAGGGCGAGCAGGATGGCTCGTGGCCCGCTTAGGCTTGTCCAACCCCGATTTGGTTGGCCTGTACATGTCGTAACGTCACGTGCGTCCAACACCCCTGCGTCGTCATCGATCTACCGGGAGCTTTACCCCTCTTCCTCTTCCTTCCTATACACCATCACCTCCTACTATCCCACTGACATCCCTCAGCGTCCAAGGCACGAGCCACCGAGCATCCATCCCAATGACTTCCGAGAGTGTGTGCGACTGTTAGCACGTAAATAACCGCCTGGCTCTCTCTCTCTCTCTCTCTCTCTCTCTCTCTCTCTCTCTCTCTCTCTCTCTGTCCTGCAAAGAGAAAAAAAGAAAAAGAGAAGAGAAGACGAAGAAGAAAAAGCCTTGATCTTGCCACTCTCAGAGGGTTCTGTGTTTTATCCTTCGCCGACATCCTAAGAGAACCTTATCCTCCTATCTAATTTCCCATAATTTTCCTACGGAAAAGGGACGATATAGATATTCTCTCGATATAGAATTACAAGAAATTTCATAAGAGGGATTTCATTAATTATAGATATATTATCTCTAATACTCTGTCGTCGCTTCTCGATATCAAACGCAATGATTATTAACGATCAAGTTTCTTAATAACCCTTTATATACGCGAACTATTTATATCGATCTGATGAATCGTGAGATGTAGATATATATATATATATATATCGAAGAAGATGTTCGAATTAAATCGTTCGCTGGTTAATAATCGTTTAACGAAGAAACAAATTGTTAAGGGAGTGCAAACAGGGAAATGTAATCAGGAGTTGATAACCATGCAAACGATTTCGAAACTTCGAAGCGGACGCTTGTTTCTAACGTTTCAAAGTTGCGTTTCTCTTGTTACGAAAGGGAAACTCATGCCTATGTTACCGGTCTACGTATAACAACGAATGTAACGAGAAACTGAAAAGAGAGAAACTTTTAGATCCTTTGTACTTGAGAAAATTAAGATAAACGATACAACTTGTGTTACATGTGTAAGAGACAAGAAGTCAAGAATAGAAAGAGACAGACAGACAGAGAGAAAGAGAGAGAGAGAGAGAGAGAGAGAGAGAGAGAGAAAGAGATTAAAATTATCTAACGAAAGCTTTATACACTCATGACATAGATGATGATATTCGAAACTTTGCACTAATGATATTGAAAGACATCGAGACACCAATCATAGTATGGTCGTGTGCCAAAGGATCCAACATTAGAGGAACCCAACCTCCTCTTTTTCTCTCTTTCTCTCTCCCTCTCTCTCTCTCCCTCTCTCTCTCTTGGGCGACCTCTCACGTGCACAACCCTGAACTCGCTTTCAACCCCTCGAGTGACCTTTCGCAAATAGCGTGGAAAGGCCACTCGACGGTACGTGCCCTTGCGCATTCCATGGAAAATGAAATATACATATCGATCCAACCCCCTCGATCGAAAGGTCAGAGACATAATTTTACGATGTCGATCGTCGAACGATTAAATGCTCTTCTCTCTCACTCTCTTTCTCTCTCTCTCTCTCTCTCTCTCTCTCTCTCTCTCTCTTCGTTTTTATTTCTCTATCTAACAAAAGAAAGATTTCAATGTTCCCGCACAAAATTCGAAGCCTCTTCCATTCTCCGTGGACACGTATAAGAGTTATTTCAGCGACATAAGGAATCTTTAGGAATTCGCCATTGGCGATCGAGTGATCTGGATACTTTACCGATACGGGACACTGCCATGAATTCTCAAACAGCTCCGAGCTCGTAATTCCTCACGTATCGGATATCCTCCTCGGCTTTGAATTCCAAATATAACTCGTACGAGTATCGGGATAGGCACGGCTTGATAGCGAAAGATCATATTTCATGCTGCTTCCTTAGCTACACAAAAATCATTTATTTATATTGATACACGTATATATATATATATATATATATATATATATATATGTATGTACATATGTATGTACATATGTATGTACGTATGTACGTATTATATGCGTACATATAAAGTGAGGGTTAATCTTACTTGTATCTAAAGAATCAATTTATACTCGATTCTATCAAAATTTGTAGATCAAGACTTTTATATCCAGTAATCTTGATAAATTTCATTTCCCTCGCAGTGAATTAATAATTCACTAACCTTAAAGAAATCGAATTCGAAGGAAACACGTCGATCGACTTACCTTAAATTTCCTTTCCCGTTGTCGTTGTTACTGGTGCCCGATATGATATGTGATGGCACTTCGTAGAAGTAACTTTTACGATTTACAACGTCATATCGAGGCTCATCTTTCAATTTCCACCCCCTTAACGCGACGTCAGGAGCACATAACTTTCCAGGGGCAATCGATCCAATGACGTCGCTGTACCATCACGCTGCCTTATGCCATCCAGAACGTCTCTAAACGTCGAATACTGCCAGTTATACCGAAGTATCTGGTACTGATTCTACGAATTCTCGACTACGTACTTTTCAATCTCCCATAACGCTCGACACTTATCTCTTCGTAAATCCTTAAATACATTTATAATATTTTTTCAAATTTTGTTTGCTTTTTTGTCCATTTTCTTTTCCTTTCTTTCTTTTTTTCTTCTTTTTTTGTTTGTTTCTTTTTTTTTTTTTTTTGTTTTTTTTTTCTCTTTTTTTCGCTTGAAATCAAAAATCCCCGAAAAACCGGTGGACTCCGATAAAATGAATACTTTTCCTTTATCTTTAAACGAATTTCCATCGGGACAGAAAATCTCTAGATAGAATTTATGTAAACCTTATAAATATGCATATAGGAGAGATTAATGCGTACACTTTCGGTGAACAGAGTTAGAATTTATCGGAGATCTCTTGTACGGTACTCATCCGACAATGGTCGACCGAGCCGACTAACGAGAGTACGTACGTACTCGAGTAGAAATTAGTTCGAAGGTAATTACGTGGCGTATACGAGAAGAGAGATAGAGATAGAGAGATAGAGAGATAGAGAGAGAGAGAGAGGGAGAAAGAGAGAGAGAGAGAGAGAGTATGGGATACCGATATGATTGGTGAGACGGAATATAACGGCCATTTCAAGATGGAGTTGCCCTGGGGAGCTTAGAGATACAAATCTTCCGGTTGGTAATGGGACAGGGAACACGTGTCCCGCATCGCGTGGTCGAGTCAGCTTTAGAAAATGGAACGGAGAGCACTGCCTCCCAAAAGAAGCGTCAAAAGGAAAAGTAAGTAAGAATGTAACGAGATGTAGGAAGAGGAAAAACGGAAGATGAAGAGAAGGAGGAGGAGAGGGCAGTGGTTAAGGTGGAGGAGATGGTGGTAGAAAGGTAA
>NC_140820.1:1022500-1027500 GCF_050613455.1 Vespa mandarinia
TATCTCTTTCGTTAACCCCTTCTTTCTCGTCCAAGCAAGATAGATAGATAGATAGATAGATAGATAGACAGATAGATAGAGAGAGAGAGAAAGAGAGAGAAAGAGAAAGAGAGAGTGGGCAAGAGAATGAGGAAGAGGGAGAGAGAGAGAGAGAGAAGGAGAACACGTAGGGGTTGCGACGATACTCACTATTTGTCGCACGCGACACCTGACACGTGTCACGCAACAAAACACGCAACTCTCGTAACACCTTTTCTCTTCTACTTTTACTTACTTCTTTTCGAATGTTGAAAACGCGAACCCTCTTAATCCCATACATACCCCAGTACTCTCTCCTCCTTCTCCACCACCTCCACCCGTCTACGTCCTCCTCCATTCTACCTCTCCTCTTTCTACCCCTTTTGTAAAATAATCGAATCGGACGTTCGAAAGTTTTAAAGCGTCACTCGCGCGACATATAACTACTCGTCAATATATCCACGTTCGATAATTCTTCACTAAAGGTCACATGACAAGATTTTCTATAAGAATATTATTGAACTTTGTCTCGTAGTATTCTAACAAAGTTTATTAATACCAATTTTCTATAATATAGATAGAATAATAAATAATATATCTGAGAATTTCGAATTTCTATTATAATAGATAACATACGATTGTTATATACGTCGGTCAGTCGATAAATAATAAAAAATTATTTAATTAAATCGATCGAATTATAACGTAGTAAATTAAATTACGACTTATTTTGAAAATATTAAACGATCGTTACGACATTGATAATATTATTAAAACGTGAGACAAGTAACAATATATTAGATAAGCGATATTTCATCGTACGACGATATTAGAAACATGGTATTGAAGGCTTCAGTCTCTCTTATATAGTATCCTTGAGAATATTTATTGATTTTAAGGCAGAGAGAGAGAGTGAGATGGATATATATATATATATATAGAGAGAGAGAAAGAGAGAGAGAGATGGATATATATATATATATATAGAGAGAGAGAGAGAGAGAAAGAGAGAGAGATGAATATATATATATATAGAGAGAGAGAGAGATGAATATATATATATATAGAGAGAGAGAGAGAGAAAGAGAGAGAGTAGAGAGCGCCGTCTGTCGTCCAGCGATAATAACTATAAACATGGTCGGTCCGATGTGCTCGTACGTCGTGTTGGTAACTGCTATACTGTGTATACAAGGTAAAGCAAATCTATACTTCATCACGCTCTAACACTGAGATTTGATGCAGTTTGCCGAAGGCACTTACCGACGCGAAACGACATATGTATACATGCGATCTGTAGTAGCTTTACAAACGTAAATTAACCTAGCTACGAGATCCGATAAAATCTCACGATTACGAAAGTACAATCATTCTCTTTTTTTTTTCTTTCTTTTTTTTTATCTAAAAGCAAAGAAATGACATTTAATTGAATCAATATATTAATTTATAATGCCAAGAAATTATTAATCACGTTAAGATAACTCAACGAGACGTCTTCGTTATTCCAATCGATCATCGTATTTTTTCCTTCGTTTCTTTTTACGTTTCTCATATTCTTCAAATGACTAATAAACATGTATTGAAAAAAGATAAATCGAATATGAAAATATAAATATTCGTCGTATATAACAGATATATGGGATACTATAATTATTTCCCTTCGTCCTAACCTCTCTTTTACGCGTATATTTATGAGGCATGCGAGAACTGCGTAACAAGCGATGGATTTTTTTCTTTCTCGTTTTCTCCATTCTTTTAACAAATACAAATGACGGAATAATAATTCTTAAGTACGTGCGACGAATACCATCGTAAAGTTTTCTTCATCGTCGAGAGAAATGTTCAACGCAATCTAACGTGTCCCCCGTACTCGCGAATATTCGAAATTCTTTGTCGGTAATCCCAACTAGTCAACTAGCTCGTATAACAGAGAAAGTTTCTTCGAAGAAAATGCTGTTGGTCGTCTAGCATCCTGAATTATCGACATTTCTTTTTCTTTATCTTTATACTCCCTCGATAAAGCATTACCCACGTTCTTGCGACCCGTTAGAATTCATAAAATTAGCCTCGTAAATTTTGATTCCTGGCGATAAATAATGGACGAAATATTCCATAGGATTTTTCCTTTTGAATAGAGAAAATATATGTGTATGTACGTATATACACACATACATATCTATACGTACATATATATATATGTATAGATATGTATATATATATATACATATATTCGTGGCTGTAAGATTTTGGCGCGAATCGAACGAGTGTAAAGGTGGCATGTGTACGAGGTAACGAATGACGAGAAAGAAGAGAGAGAAAGAGAGGGAGAAAGAGAGGGAGAGTGAGAGAGAGAAAGAGAGAGAAGAGAGACCAATAAGTACGAAGGAACGAGAGAGAAGGATATAGGCATCGAGCGAGCGACCAATCAGCGCTTGGCATCGAGAAACCGCCGCGTGATGACGCGACGTACGCAGGTCCACAACATGGCCGGCTGGAGCCTGGCACCGCCATGGCGACATTCTTGTCACTTTCCTAACAATCCTCTTTTTTATACCTTTTGCACGACTTTTTTAAACGGCATCGCGTAGTAAGTAAAAACGACGAGTGACAAGTGCGCGGACGATGTGACAGTGACGATGGGATTTCCTTGACCACGCGGCCAGACGTCCACAAAATAATACGAAGAAAGTGCAAGTGAGTGTCTGTCTCTCTCTCTCTCTCTCTCTCTCTCTCTCTCTCTCTCTCTCTCGCTCTCCGTCTTTTCTTCTTTTTTTTCTCTTCGTCTCTCTCTCTCTCTCTCTCTCTCTCTCTCTCTCGTTCGTTCTCGTGCACGCACGCACTTTCCATGCACGATTTCGTCGAACCTACGAATATATCTCTGTATGTATACATTGTTTAGGAAAATTCTATCAAATATTTATAAACATTATTTACTCGATACATCAACTTTGTTATTTATCGTTCGATATATTTTTTTTTTGCTATCTAACGAAGAAAATTAATGAACGAACGTACGAATGAAAGAACGAATGAGAGAGAACGCATTCGAACGAAAAGCGTCTTTTTAGCTATGTCCTCCTAACCTGTCTCTTTCTCTCTCTCTCTCTCTCTCTCTTTCTCTCTTATCATCGTCTGGTGATTGACTTATCCAAAATTGTTCCTCTTTCTTTTTCTTTTTTCTTTTGAAAATCTTTTAAAATGATAAAAATCCTCGGCGTTCTAATTATGTAAATTGTTCTTAACAGACAACATGAACGATTAAATAAGTGTTATCTTTCTTTACTCGCACAAGTGGTTGGGTTCTTTGGGATATAGATAGATACATATACACACATATATTCACACATACACAGATGTATATATATATATATATTTGAGTCATATAACACGTGTCTCTTTCTCTCTCTGTGTATATATAAATGCGTGTATACGCGTGTTTGATATACGTTCGTTGATCAGAAACGACTGAGAGTGAGAGAGAGAGAGAGAACGAGAGAGAGTGAGAGAGAGGGAGAAAAAGAGAGAGCAAGAGTGAGAGAGAGAGTGAGAGAGAAGAGGCGCAAATAGAAGAAGCGTGGCTGGTTCTTGCTGTTTATATATATATATATATATATATATATATATATATATATCGCGGTAAATAGAGTAAGATTGTCGATTGTTTACGCGATTCGTAGTCCCTCGCGTACGTTACGTTCGGTCGTTGACGCGAGGTCGGTGAATAAACCAAACGTCGTTATGGCAACACATATATACACGTATACGTAAGCATGTAGTAAATGCGTGTGCGTCTCTAAGTTAGAGAGACAGAGAGAGAGAGAGAGAGAGAGAGAGAGAGAGAGAGAGAGAGAGAGAAGAGTAACACGCGCGTACCCCATGCGTTTGCCTGCGTTAGTAAATTGCGCGTGTCGTGTGCGTGCGCGTGTCTCCTCACTGTTCTCTTGTCTTCTCGTAGAAACGTTGTTGTGTTGTTGTTGTTGTTGTCGTTGTTGTTCTGTCGTCATCGTTGTGTTGTCGTTGTGTTGTCGTTAACGTCGTGTTCCTTGTCTCCCTCGCATCGTCGAACAGGAGGCCCGTTCTCTCGCGTGCACAACAGCTGGAGGAGAAGGAATCATCGCTGCCACGCCAGGAACACAGTGCGGCACGCGTCCTCCCTCCTCCTATTCTACCTCTAACCTACCCCCTTCGTTCCTCTCCCTCCTTACCTTCCTATATCCTCTCCTTTCATCCTTCCCCTTCTCTCTTTCTTTCTCTATATCCTAATAGCCACCCATCGTCAATACGCCGCCTACGCGTCAGAGATCGTTCGACCGATCGAATGCGTTCGATCGATTTAATATCTATTTATGTATGTATCTACGTACGTACGTACGTATGTACGTATATAACTATGTATATAATACTTACGTGCTATTACGGATATGGTTACCCAGTGCTGGTCCATTCCTTCAGTCCTTCCGGTGATTATATATGTATATATATATATATATATATATATATATATATATATATATATTTGTGTGTGTGTGTGTGTATATATATATAGAAATGTTTTTTCCTTTTTTTCTTTTAAATTTTCCTACTATGGATAATTTTTATAATTAATACAAGATTATCTCTATTCTCGTGGAAAGGTTGATCGTTAGAAAAATGTTAATATATTGTAATCGTTCGATTGTCTTTCGCAGATCGATATCACTCTTTTACTTTTGTTCGCCGAACCATGTTATTTTTTTCCTACTTTTTTCTTTTCCTTGTTTCTTTTTTTTTTTTTCACACAGTTTTTCATTGTCGATCGATATATGGAGTGCAATGTGCAACGTGCAACGTGCGAAATGTATCGTAATTCCCTATTAGTATATATATATATATATATATATATATATATATATATATAAAGAATTCACATCCTTATATTATCGTGAATTTTTTACGAAAAGGAGGAAAGCTCGAGAAGAACGTCGTGGTTCTTTTCTTTTCCCTTT
>NC_140820.1:1030000-1040000 GCF_050613455.1 Vespa mandarinia
CGTCCGTAAAGAAAATTTTTAATTGTTAAAAAATAAAAAAAAAAAAAAGAAAAAAAAAAACATCGCAGAGGTTAATTAATGAAAGCTTATTTCGTCATTTATCTTTGAAGATAATTATTTTGTATGTCGATTGTTTACCATAAAACTTTTTAAATCAACGAGATAAATCGACGAGAAGGATGCATACGGTATATATACTCGTAATTCATTCACGTATTCTCTCTCTCG
This sequence comes from Vespa mandarinia, assembly GCF_050613455.1. NCBI lineage: Eukaryota > Metazoa > Arthropoda > Insecta > Hymenoptera > Vespidae > Vespa > Vespa mandarinia. The sequence continues at coordinate 1,030,229 of NC_140820.1, forward strand.
CACGTAAACATATACACACACGTACACGTACGTATACATATACATTCACGAATAATATCAATAAAAGAGGGTATCAATTATCTAACAATAAAGTTTACGGGATTCTGAACGTGTCACGCGTGTTGCTATGCAGCTTTTTTTCTTCTTTGTTGTATATATATGTGTGTCTGTATTTGTGTATATATATATATATATATATATATATATATATACATACACATGTATGTATGAATGACTGTGCAACATAACAATCTTTCGTTCTTTTCGAGTATGCCCGCATGCATTTCGATCCAACAGCTTTTGTTTCATTGTTGTTTCATTCTCTTTTTCGTTTCCACGACATGCTTTGTTGTTTTCGTTAATGACAAATAGGAGGAAAAGAAAAAAAAAGAAAAAAAAAAAAAAATAAGAAAAAAAAAAAGGAAATAATTATTCAACAAGTGCGAATTTTCATCGCAAATTATTGTACTCATCGTGTATTTTATGCGTGTAGATAAGAGTGATCGTTTCAAATGATTCGCCAAAGATTTTTATTGAGACGATAAAGATATATACGCAATGCCTATTTTATTTATTTCGTTTTTTTTTTTTTTTTTTTTTTTTATTTCAAAACCATTACAAATCATTTCTATCAGTGGATATTCTTTATTTTTCTTTTTTCGAAATGTGTCCATTTAGAAAAAAAGAAAGAAAGAAAAAATGGAACTGATTCTCTTGAATATGTCGTTATCTCAATTTGCACGACTCGTTTAATTTTAATCGCACATTTTATAATATTATTCACGTTTTTTCTTTTTCTTTTTTTCTTCTTTTTTTTTTTTTTTTAAACTACGATAATAACGAATAATCGTGCACCCAATGCACGTATTTTATTTCGATATCGTAGCGAATAAATAAATACGTCCTTCGAACGATCATTGATTATTATGCACGTTGATGTATATTGTACGTAGTATTGTTATCCTTCGTCGTTCAATGCACATTAATTTCTTTTTTTTTTTTTTTTTTTGCACTGTAAGCACAGATTTTACTATGAAAAGCACCACAACATGTGTTTCACTTATGTTTTATACATTTATTTGATCGATCGACTTACTTACATTAGCACCATATTTAAGATCGTACGAATTTAATTCGTAAAACAAATAAAATGTAAATAATATTTAAATAGTGGTAAGCGCACGTTTGATTCTCGAGCGGTTACGATTTAAATGACATTTTAAAAAGTATCTTTTTATTTTAATTCCCCGCCCTTTCTTTCTTTTTTTTTTTTCTTTTCATTACTCATATCAATTCAGGAACAATGTCGACTCTACGTTATCATTGAAGAAACGGAAAGGAAGGGAAAGGAAAGAAACAAAAGAACAAAAAAAAAAAAAAAAGAAAAAATAAAAGAAGAGGAAGGAAAAGAAAAAGAAATAAAATAAATTCGATGTCATTATTCTCATTCATTCATTCATTCATTTATTCATTCATTCATTCAACCGATATCCAGTTTATGAATGAAACGATCGATTAAATCGAGCTGGAGGGATGGTTAATTAATTTTTCTTCATTTCTTTTCGTTTTCTTTTCATTTTTTTTTTTTTTTTATTTTCTTTTTCTTTTTCTTTTTATGCTTAAATTCTCTAGCGCCTCCGAAGAGGGTAGTCCCTGAAAAAGTTCATTCGAAACAGCTAATTGTAAGAAATAAGGCTCCCTGAGCTCTTCATTACCCACGTTGAATCCACGTACCGACAGTTTCATCCCCTCTGCTTTACCGACCAGCCTGTCGTCCGTGTAGGGAACGCCTCGTCTGTACTAACGGGTGAAGGTAAGTTCTCCTCCACTGACGTAAATCCTGGATGATTTACCATATATCGGATATATCCATCGATGAAAGAAGAAAACGGAATTCAATCATTTTCTGTATTATCCATTATGGAAAAAATAGTTATTCTTATTTATTAACCGTAGATCATTCGATATCATATAATTAAATCTGATTAATGATAGGATTTGTTCGTGATAACGGGATCCGTTCCCTTGTCCTTTATCGATGAGTAATTATAATTCGAGAAAGTATAACAGATAACGAGGGTATTCGATAACGCGAGTTAATTTCTTATCTTATGTTTCTGTCAACATAATTAATCACCGCTGGCCTTTATCTATTCATTTTAAATATGAGAGAAAGATAGGAAAAGATGGAGATAGATAGATAAATAAATAGATAGAGTGAGAGAGAGAAAGAGAGAGAGAGAGAGAGAGAGAAAGAAAGAAAGAAAAAGAGATAACAAAGGTATTCTCACTTAACTAACGACGTAGTAGACGAGAATAAAGTTTTTGAAACGTTAGGAAGATAATAAAAAAAAGAAAAGAAAAAAAAAAGAAAAGAAAAAAACGAAAAAAAAAGAAATGGGCGTTGTTCCGGCGTACGAATAATACGCGGTAATATGCAGTTATGGTTTAGCATTATGATTAATTACACTTTATGTGCTTCACGTGCCAAAGACTCCCGGAGTCCAGTCGCGAGGAGGGGCTATTTCGCGTTTGTTGTTCGCGTCGAGGAGAGTCTGGAGAAGAAAAAAAGCAAGTCTGCAAAAGGGCAAAGAGGGTAGGGGAGGTTGCTCTGAGGGGTTTGGTGGGTGGTTGTTGGGCTGTCTGGGGAAAAGGGTTGTTAGAAGGGTGTTCTCACGAAGTAGTGGATCGAACGGCGGGGTAGAGTTAGACGTTGAGGGCCCACACGCGAGCAAACTTCCGACTACGGCAAAGTATTTTTAATCAGTCGATAAGTTGTCCGGTGCCAGCACGACGTCTACACCCGCCCCTCCTCCTCGCCTACTCTTTCCGTCCACCCCTCTTGGATAATTATCCATAATTGGATTACCGTTTCTCTTTTCGTATGTTTTTCTTTCGACGTAGCAGAACTTCATTAAGCTTACTTTTCAAACGTCATCGCTGGTGACCAGCTAATGGAGTGTGTAACTTCATGCGAAAGGCTAGGCTTCGTACTATTGCAATTAATTTTATCGGATGAAACTAGACAAAAAGAGAGATAGATAGACAGGGATAAAGTGGGATAAAAAGAGAGAGAGAGAGAGAGAGAGAGAGAGAGAGAGGGAGAGAGAGAAGGGTGAAATATTGTGTCGAAATTGAGAAATTGAGTTCTATTGCAATTAATTTTATCGAATGAAACTAAACAAAAAGATAGATAGATAGATAGATAGAGATAGAGAGAGAAAGAGAGAGAGAGAGAGAGAGAGAGAGAGAGAGAGAGAGAGAGAGAGAAAGAGTGGTAGAGTAGTGGGAAAATATTTTGTCGAAATTGAGAAATTGAGTTATACTGCGTGATTAATTACATTAATCGATAGTTAATTATTATTATCAGGAACCATGGTACATTAAATTCTCCTCCCGTTCGTTCAGTTGATAAAATGTTGAGAATCACGATGTTATTATGCTTTATCAAAGGGTTCGTTGATGCGTATGTATACTCGCTTATATAGATATGTGTTACGTGTGGTCGCATAAATCGTTGAGTTCCTTAAGAAAAACTTTCACGTTTTAAGAGTTACGAAGGTGTTAGTAGAAAGATTTGAAATTTTATATTAGGTATTTATTTAAAAGAAAAAAAAAAAAAAAAAAAAAAAAAAAAAAAAAAAAAAAAAAAAAAAAAAGAAAACGCAAGAAAGCAAAGAAATTGTAAGCGCATATATTATATCACATTTCATATTTATTGTACGGTTGAAAGCTTTCATTGGAGTCCAATTGTCGACATATATATATATATATATATATATATCTGAGTAAGAAAATAAAACTTGTGTAAGATAGAAATCTCTGTTCTTTCGACAAATCCGGATAAGGAGAAAGGGGAGGAGAAGTCGACGACGACGACGACGACGACGAGAAAGGGTCCGATAATCGATCATACGACCCGGTGACTCCATTGACGTGCCGGATGAGAACAGAAAACTGAGACTTCCATCGACAATCGTTCTCGTACACGAAGCTTCCTCTCGTTTGCTCGCTTCATTTGACGACGTGCCCTCCGGTGATGTACCTCCTTGTCTCGTCATCGTCGTTGTCCTTTCCTTGTCTCTCTCTTTCTCTTTTTCTCACCACTCTCTCTCTTTCTCTCTCTCTCTTTCTTTCTGTCTATCTATCTATCTCTATCTCTCTTCGTTTCTTCCATCACCCTGACCCTTCGTGAATTCCTGAACGTACGTCGACCATCCCTGTCACCTAATTGAACCTAATCGAAGCTTCCGCACGATTCTCACTCTCACTCTCTCTCTCTCTCTCTCTCTCTCTCTCTTTTTCACCCTATTTCTTTCTCTTTCTCCTTCATGTTCTATGGTAGACGTTTTTCTTCTAATTTCCTGCGACCCATTGATTCGTTTCTCTCTTTATCCACGTCGTTAAGGATCTTCAACGAGACGTGAATGTCCTATCGAAATCTTCTCTTCCACGTCGATTCCTCCCGATCGTATATCTCTGAAACATAATATAATATTTCTTTGAGTTAGATTCAGATAGATTTTAATATTCTTTAAATCATCGATGTACGTTTCTATGCGAGAGATTATTTAATAACAATTTTATTACATCGGTGTTTTTTAAATAATCCAAGAGTCGTCTTAGAAGGGGAAGGATGGAGATAAAAGTAAAAGAAAGAAAAAAAGGAAAAGAAAGCGAAAAAGAAAAAGAAAAAGGAGGAGAAGATGAAGATGAAAAAGAAGCAAATGAAAGAGAGACACAACAAGGGTAGTAGCGCATACTTTGGCTAATTTCTTTAAAACACTTTGTAGCTTCTTAATTTCGTGGATGACCTTAAAAAAAAAAAAAAAAAAAGAAAGAATGAGAAGAAAAAAAAGTGAAATAAAAGAAAAAAAAAGAAAAAAAAAAGGAAAAGGGGAAGAAAAAAGAAAGTGCACTTCGTTCCTGGCAGTGACGACGAAAAACTAGCCGACTTTTCTTCTTGGCTCCTGAAATTTTCCCGGACGGTGAAGTTTCACGAAAAGAGAGTGAATGAGTGAGAGTGAGAGAGAGAGAGAGAGAGAGAGAGAGAGAGAGAGAGAGACAGACAGACAGACAGAGAGAGATAGGGAATGTTGGAAGAAGACTCGAGGAAAGGGGAGTGGTCGTATGCGAGAGACAGAGACAAAGATACAGAGACACGGGGTGAGAGAGAGAGAGAGAGAGAGAGACTAAAAGGAAAGCAGAGAACATACAGGGTGGGAAGTAACTGACCGCAAAAGCGACGTGGACTTCTTTTTTTTATTATTTCTCTTTTCTTTTTCTCAGAGACCTCATTCGTTCATTAGACTCGACTCGTGCAACGCGCTTGCTTCCCGAGCTGTTTTCTATCTTTTTCTTTCTCTCTCTCTCTCTCTCTCTCTCTCTCTCTCTCTCTCTCTCTTTCTGTCTTTCTCTCTCTCTCTCTCTCTCTCTCTTTCTGTCCTCAGTTTTCTCCGACCATGTTACAAGGCTTTCTCCATTTTTTTTTCTTCCTTTTCTTCTCTTTCTTCCTTTTTTCTCCCCTTCACTCCCTTCTTGTTTCCACGGAACATCTCTCTACTCCAGTAGTAGTAGTAGCCTCTTGTTCTTATTGTTAGTTTGTCTTTTTCCTTCCACTCTTGGTCAGCCGAGTACAAAATTAGACATTTGAAAGAGCATTCTTGTTTCTGTGTTCAAGTGCGTTTCTCTCTCTCTCTCTCTCTCTCTCTCTCTCTCTCTCTCACTCTGTTTGCGTCATAACCGCACATACATTCTCGCGATTCTTTCAACGAATAATATACTATATCCTCCTACAACTCTGGCAAATAATATCGGTATTCTTGTGCGTTCTCGCTTTCGTACATGCGTACGCGTGTCTATGTATGTGTATAAGAAAAAGAAAGAGAGAAAGAAAGAGATAGGCAGATATATATATATATATATATATATATAGAGAGAGAGAGAGAGAGAGAGAGAGAGAAGGAATAATAAGCGGAATGTATTATAGATGATTATTTCAACATTTCAATTATCGCATATAATTATTAATTACGTCAAGTTTTACATTCAGCGTTGTATCGAGGCGTTCATTTACGATAACTCGAATTAGATTGTAAGAATACCTTTTATTTTTTGTATCTTTTCTTTCCTTTTTTTCAGTTTGTTTGTTCGTTTTTTTCTGCATTTTTTTTCTTCTTTTTTTTTTTTTTGTTTAACAATCTAACATCAGTCCCATTATGGAATAGGCGTTAATAGAAGCTACGTTTTTAATGAAGTATCGCGTGTGAAGTGTCGAGAAACGAGCCTTAACGAAGTTTACGACTTTGCAATCTTTCTTTCTTTCTTTTCTTTTTTCAATCTTTGTATCGAGAAAGAGAAAGAAAGTGTGAGAGAGAGAGAGAGAGAGAGAGAGAGAGAGAGAGAAAGAGAAAGAGAGAGAGAATACAGCACCTGAAAGAAACGGAAATTAAAAGCTTGTCAGTGCGGAATATTAAGAGTATTACGAGGCCTTTTACGTGCCCTTTGCAAATAGAGAATAGCTTGAGAAAGAAATGAAAAGAAAAAAAAGAAAGAAAGAAAGAAAGAAAGAAAGAAAGAAAAAGCAAAAGAAAACTGCATTTACCGATCCGGTTAGTATCTTCTTGCAGTTGAAAAAAAATAATAAACGTATCGCTCGAAAAGCACGATTTTTTCCTTTATTCTTTGTTTTTTTTTTTTTTTTTTCTATTTTTTTCTATTTTTTTCTAACATCATTAAGTTAGTCGTAAGAATTCATTGTTAAAAATATTTATACTCGGGTTTTTTTAATTATGCGAACTTCAATGTCGGATCTATTATAAAGCTAAAAAACAAAATATATGGTTTTACCACGAAAGAAAAGGGGAAAGATATAATTTTTATACTCCACACACACACACACCCAGCCATATATATATATATTTATTCTTCAGGAAAATGTTGAGGGATACGAAACAATGAACACGTAGACTGAACAGTTACTATGGACTGTTAGAAACTCCCTCTACGTTTGCAAAGCAAACGTATTATCCATTACTTTTCCCCCCCTCTCTTTTCCCTCTTCTCCATCCTTTTCTCTTACTCGTCATCGTCCGTCTCTATTTCAACTCGCTTTTCCCTTTTCCTTATCCTTATCCTTTTTCTTTTTCTTTTTCTTTTCCTTTTTTTGTTCCTTTTTTTTTTCTTCTTTATTCGTCCTCCCAGTTCATCTTCCTCTTCTTCTATCGTATTCCACCCTCGTCGAGCTTTTTCACCCCATTTCTCTGCCGCTCGCCAGATCGCGCACTCTCTCTCTCTCTCTCTTTCTCTTTCTCTCTCTCTCTCTCTCTCTCTTTCCCTCTTCTCTCCCCCTCCCCCATCCTATACTTTCCTCCTCGCTTACCGCGGTAATTAATTAAAGGACGTCCGGGAGATAGGGCGAGTACTGTGCGGGGTTAGAAAAAATATTTGCCAAAGTTTGGCCGTTTTTCAAGGTCCGCGGCTGCAGACTTGCATGGCGTTAAAGTCGTCCTCGTTTAGATATTAATCGACGATTTTTCCTACAGTTCGAGCGTGTTTCTTCGTAGACGAGTTGTGAAAAAAAAAAAAAATTAAAATAAAAAAAAAAAGAGAGAGAGAAAGTAGGGAAGAGTAGGTATACAAAAAAAAAAGGTACCTACATATATATAAAACAAAAAAGTGGCAATAAAAAAGAAGCAGGAAAAAAAAAGGAATAAAAATAAATAAAAGAACCTAGAAGAATTTTCGGGCAATCAAGAGACGATATTTTCTCCAACGAAGTACGCAAAAATAGCGCTGTATTACCGTTAACGAACTTGTGAAATAAAATACATCGTGAAAATTAAAATCCTTACTATGAATCCAACCGTGGGGAGGGATAGATAGATAGAAGGGAGAAGAGGAGGTGGAGGATGCTTTCACGTCGATTATTTTTTTCACGTATTAAATTCGGAATGTTACGGGAAAAGTAATCTCTTTCCTCTCGTAAGATTAAACACGAACCATTATTTGATCATCCAAAAACTGGGCCGCGGGCCATTGTTACGGAATTTCTGCGCTCGCAATTTCAACTCTCGCCGCTGTAAATTTTCCAACGGCGAAGCCCTATTCCGCTGTTCCGCGTATCGTCCTCTTTCTCCCTCTTCCTATTTTCTCTCTCTTTCTCTCTCTCCCTCACACACACACACACATTCTCTCTTTTTCTCTTTGCCTGACCCCGCCGATGTTCTCTACGAGTCGTCGAGTATTTTCATATATGTACGATTCGTTGTTAGATATCTCGAGCAACCGGTCATTTCCTCGTCGATTTTAACCATTTACATTTTCTTGACAATAGATTTTCCTCTAACGAAATATAATAATAACTTTACTGGTTCTTTAAGCTATCCGATTTTGTGTCAAAATACAGACACGACTGGTTTCGTTTTATTTCCTTTCGTTCAGTTACGTTTCGAGCTCGAGGGAAGGAAAATTTCGACGTATACTTATATGTTTAATCGGATATATAAGAGTCATGTAATAATTTTGATATTTTATAGAGAGAAATAAAAGGCAAAGAGTATGTGTGTGTGTGTGTGTGTGAGTGTGTGTGTATAGTATATATATATTTCTTCCATAAAAACGCATAAAAAAATTAAACAGGAAATTAATGAGGAAAAAGTATGAACGAACGAAACGATGAATAATTTGTTAGTAAGCTAATTATCGTCCGTCGAATATCAAACGAACCGCGAGATTCATTGATAATCCGTTAGATAGATTACAGGAAAGGGTTTGGAGTTTATGTAGTATGTACCTATTTGGAAAATAGGTACCCATCTACCTACGTACTAGCTACAGGACCCACTTAATCGTAACCGACGAAACACGTTGACATATGTATGTACGAGAACTACTAACTAGTCGTGTTTCTCTCGAAATGTATTGATCTATTCGTACATTACGCCATTTGTGCGCGTAATTCTCGGCAAACTTCCTCTCGAGTAGATCCATAGATCGGATCTGATTCTACGGAAATTAATTGCCTAATTTCCTTCTAATTTCATGGAATTTTCTTATCTCGATAAAATTTATCTTCTCACGATCGATTTTTCATATTTCTTTGCAATAAAAAAGCAGAAAAGAAATAATCTATTCTAATTCGAACGAGCGAAACGAATTAGGAGAAATTTTCTTCTTTGTTCCTTTCCATTTTATTTATTTTTTTCTTTTTTCTATTTTCTTCTTTTGTAAAACGACCGAACGAAGCGCTTTTAAAATAAATCTACTTTTACATCGGATGTGCTTAGAATATATATATATATATATATATATATATATATATATATATAGGAAAAAAAAGAAAAAAACAAATAAGAAAAAAAAAGAAGAAAAAAGAAAAGAGCAAAAAATAAAGAATAAAAGGGACGGAGTCATAGATCGTAAGGCGGATTCGCGAGGTTAACTTGGAGAATGCGTTTTCTCTAACCTTCGTAGGGGATGCTTCAGGAAGCAGAAAGGATCTCTAGTCAGCCGGTAAGTGCGGGCATCCATCTTACCACCGACCGCACCCACCCTTACCAGGCATTACGAAAACTATATTCGGCAGCCTTCTCTTCTTCCTTCGGGTTCCATGTACCATGTACCATAGGAACGTACGTACGTTAATCTAGAAAGCGAAGGAATTTTTCCGACGTTATTTCTTGGAAGAAACTCCCTCGAACTCTCACCTTCGTTTCCCTCATTCCGTTCAGCCCTTCTCTTCCATCTTTGCTTTCACAAGAAATATACATGA
>NC_140820.1:1045000-1070000 GCF_050613455.1 Vespa mandarinia
GTATACGGTACACGTATGAGAAGCGCAATAAAGAAATGTGCCCGTTCGTGATCAGGTAGAAAGTCAGGTTCTGGGATACTTTTACTTACTTGGTTACACCTATCGAAGAATTTATTTTCGATCAAGGTGGTCATTGCTGATTAGTGACCACCGCCCACTTCTCCTCTACGATAGCTTTGTTAGACGATTAACGACGTTTTCTCTTGGATTCCCACCCATTTCGTGTACCAGGACGACCCTTTTCTTTCTTCTATGTTACATCCATCCTACTTCATCTTTCTCTCTTTCTCTTTCTACCTCTTCCCTTTCCCTTCTCTACCCTGCACCCCCTCACCCCCCACCCCCATCCGGTAATCGTACCCTTCCAATGCCGTTAAGATTTAAAGAGCCATTTCATGGGAACTTACGAGAGGTAAATTTTTACCTGCATGTTACCGCTCTTCATTAAATTACACCAACTTAAGATTAGAAACGCAAAGTTTTTATTTCCTATCTGATCTAGTTTGTTATTATTCTCTTTCTCGTCTTCGTCATCCTCCTCCTCCTCGTCCTACGTCATATCCTTCGCCATTCCCATCTGAGCTCCTCACTCTCCCTATCTCTTCGATTCTTTAGCGTTAAGGAACGTGCGAATGAATAGCTCTGATATGAATCGTTCGAAGAATAGAAAGGACCGTTATATGATCTTTTGATATTTATCGGTGCACGTTGAACATTGAAATCGCCTATTTCATCAGATTCTTTTTACCGTGGAAAAAAAAATCAAAAAAAAAAAATAGAGAGAGAGAGAGAGAAAAGAAGAAGAAAAAAGAAAAGAAAAGGTAAGGAAGAAAGAAATGAAAAAAAGGGAAGAAAAAGGCGTCGAGTGAAGAGAGAAGAAAAGTAACAGATAGATAGAGAAAGTGATGTCTAAGATGGCTCGTAAAAGCATAGATGGGTGAGAAGAATTCTCTCTCTCTCTCTCTTTCTCTTTCTCTTTCTCTCTCTCTCTCTCTCTCTCTCTCTCTCTCTCTCTCTCTCTCTCTCTCTCTCTCTCTCTCTCTCTCTTCGCTGTAAGACGAGAAGCCTTTAGGATAAAGGCAGTTTTTTATGTAATTAGATCCTGGAACAGGTCGTAGGGGCAGATCACAGATACGAACGTCCATCGCCCTTCATACCACCATTATTTCAACTCTCCCTTCCGTCTTCTCCCTTCTTGTTGGCTCGTTTAATAGGGTGGTTACGAGCAGCTCGACGACCACTTCAACCTTTTATCCCTCGCAATTATACTTACCAGAAGGTTCGATACTTCGTGATATCATCCTGCATGTTTTCTAAGATAATAACGTCTGCCTTGATGGTTTTTCTTCATCGATTCCTTTCTGATGAATCGAATTTACGTGTGTTATCTCTTATATTCTTAAAAAGGAGAGATAATTTTGTTAAATTTGTTAAATATCTTCATTAATTATATGTAAACCTAAAAATAAATGAACTTGAATGAGACGTTAATGAAACGAATTTAAAAGTCATTCTGAATTTTCTCTATTTTACACTTCTTTTTTTTTTTTTTTTTTTTTTTTTCATTTCGTTTTTCTAACGTCAGAGTTTTTCGATGAAACACCCTTGGAAGATTTTTCCGACTGGATTCTCATAAAATCCCGTTTCTCGTGAAATTGTTTCTCATAAAATCTTATGAAATCGTATGCAATCTTGTTAGAGAAGAGAAAGGGCAGATGGGTGCTAGAGAGAGAGGAAGGAAGGAAGACACCTTAGCGACCATCATTGTGGTATATCATGCTTCGATGTTTGGCCGACCGTCGTACTTATATATTTACTTAGAGGGTTGCTTTTATAAAAACGAATTTTGCCATCCGTCGATGCTGTGAGCCGAACCGAGCCAAGCCGAGCAAGAAAATTGGTATGATCTTTAACGCGTTTTCCGCATACTTGGAATTTCGCGCTTATTACGAAAGGATGTACGGTCGATGTAGCTTCTAACAGGGTCGAGAGAGAAAGAGAGAGAGAGAGAGAGAGATAGATAGAGAACATAAGCATAAGCTTTTCTCGTCGAGTAACGAGGGAAAGACTGATGCGTTACGTCGAGACATATCGATCGATCTTGTTTCGTGTTGCAAGAACGAATAGTCTAGAGATAAAAAGAAACATACATACACATAGAGAGAGAGAGAGAGAGAGAGAGAGAGAGAGATCGAGTAATACTTGCAAGTATATTTATATTTCGTTTTTGAAGTACCAAAAGATGGGAGAAAAGAAGACACGGAACATGTATATAAAGGGTGGGCAAAAGAAGATGTCGATTGACCGTCAATCGCAAAGTATGTTAAGAAAAGGTATAAATAGAAAGAAAGCAAGAGAGAAAGAGAAAAAGACATCCGTAGATTTTCGTCCCTTCTTACTTCCTCTTTCACTATCGTCGATGTTTATACTTGCTTCGACGTGAAGCGAGAGGAAAGAGCCGGATTAAAGGATTTTCTTTCGAATTTCGCGTCAGTCAGGCTCGCTGAGCGAGGATAATCTCGAGCGTTGTATTCGCAACGCGTATACAAAATAAAGATCCGCAGACGACGGTGTTAGTTTTCTTCTAGCCAGCTTAATAATGGTTAATAAATGACGAGCGACGTGACGTGACGAGCGCACTTTTCTACTCTTACTTCTTTTCCCTTCTCTTTCTCTTTCTCTCTCTCTCTCTCTCTCTCTCTCTCTCTATCTTTCTCTCTTTTATACTTTTACCACCGTTTCTCTTCGTTCGATCGTAAAACAGGCAGGCAGCTGGTTGGATTAAGCGTTTTCCACGTTTCGGCACGCGCCAGAGAAAAAGAGTAAAGAGAGAAAGATTCGTTTATTCGTTCGTTCGTTCTTTCGTTCGCCGCTAAACGAAGAAAGGCCAATCCTTCAGGATAAGGACTCTTCTCCTTTGCGCTTAATTCATCGGGGATTTATATATCTTATTTTATCGATACGTTCTCTACTGGTAATTGTATTCTTAAGGGCGGTGTATCGATAAATTAATCGTACTAATTTGTTACGGCAAATGAATCTGATTCGGATTAATGAACCTATAAATATTTTTAATGTTCTACGATTACTCCTAGAATCGAAACGAATTATTTTTTATAATGATTATACATGTCTAATAATAATAATAATATTATTGTTATTATTATTATTATTATCATTATTATTATCAGTATTATTAGTATGGAAATGGTGCAGGTCGATGACTTATATGTTAAGACATATTTTGTTACGATTTACTTTTCTAATATAGTAGATATGTATGCATTATATATACTTGGCAATTAATTAACGTCAGACGAGTCAGGTAAACGATACCGAAAAGAAATCGCTCCTCGAGTACGAAGTATTTCATTCCATCAACTTTTTCTTGTTCCTCGAACAAAACCATTACCGTAATTACCTGAAAGCGAAGGCTATCCCTTTCTCTCTCTTCCTCGTCTCTCTCTCTCTCTCTCTCTCTCTCTCTCTCTCTCTCTCTCTTTCCGATTTCAGAGCATCTCGTATTTTACTGTTATTCGCGCAATGTGTATACAAATTTTCTAATGATAACGATACTCTATTTGACTTTGAGCTCTCTGACTAATTATATAAATAAATTTATAGGGAAAAAAACAGAAACAAAAAAAAAAAAAAAAAAAAAAAAAGAAATAGAACGCAACTCTTCCAAGTAGTCAGTTATTAAACGAAGTCCGGCATTGAATTTTTTTTTTTTTTCTTTTAATACTTTCAAGACAGTTCTTACCCTTCTCTCACGACACCGTGCTACGAATGCTAAACTTATGTACAAGCCGGTCCGTCGCGTTTCACATTTAATTAAAAAATAACATTTATTTTCCTGCCAGAGAAAGTACCGAGCGGACCATCCACGGTTTACGACGTGATACAACGAAAGACTCTCGAGCCTGCGTGCAAAATCCTAGGATTAGAACGAGGACAACCACTCAGCTTCTATTTCTCTCTCTCTCTCTCTCTCTCTCTCTCTCTCTGTTTCTTCTCCTTCCTTCTCACTCGGACCTTTTCTCAAATACAAAGATATTCCTAACCAAACCGAACTCTACTACACGGTGGTTATAGTGGTAGTGGTGGTGGTGGTGGTAGTTGAAGCAAGCCGCAATCCTTTGCTACGGCCAATTATACTACGCCCTAATAATTTAACTGTCTGGCATGGTGCCGTCTAGATTTAGTTGCGATAACATTGTATCGTTCTATCTCTCTTTCTCTCTATATCCTGAACGGCAGGAATTCAAGTGCGAGAGAGAAAGAGAGAGAGAGAGAGAGAGAGAGAGAGAGAGAGAGAGAGAGAGAGAGAGAGAGAGAGCGAGAGAGAAAGATAGATAGATAGAGACTATACGCGTTTTCCTTTACATTCTGCGCACGTATGTATATGTATGGATATTTTATGGTAACGCTACGTCCGACTAACAATGAGTTACCGTTGTGTTTTAGGATTATCCATCATGCACAAGCGGCCTCGTCTACTACGGGCGCAAAATTGTGGCCTCCTCGTAACGACTTTATTTACTGCTTTAAAGTTTCCAATTGTTTTAATCCCTCATGTATGTGCATACATGATTTCATTTACATCAAATAATATTATGAAACATCGTGTAAAGTAATTTTTGACAATGAAATTGTTGTGGAAATCAACATTTGACAATTTATCGGATATCTTTCTACATGTAGAGAAAATTGTGTTTTTGAGATGTCAGAGAAATTTATTCTATTTTATCGATGGTATCCAAGTGCATGGTTAAAAAGAGGACATTTTTCCCTTTAAAATGATATCTCTTTCGCTCCTCTATGACTTCCCGTTCCGAAGATATAATCCTTTGAAATTTTTCATTCATAAACTCTATGAACGGATGACGCGAGAGTACGTATCGTAGTAAATGAAAAAAGTATTTACCCTAGTCAGCTGATACGCGTAAATTCCATGAATTTATGTAGGTCAGTGTGTCAATGACCTTCTTGAAAGAAATTATGTAGGTCAATGGATCAACGAGCTTTAAACGGGGATATCTCTGGAACCAAATATCGTAGAGATTTGAAACAAAAATCATTGTAAATGATAATTAATCCTCCATCTTTTCATCATATTGTTAATAATTAATTAACAATTGTTTATAAATAATTGGTATAAAAATTTTTTCCAACATACTTTTTCTCAAATAAAAATCATGTAATTCGCGAAAATAAGCGCACGTCTATATATTGAACAATTTTTTATAAACAATTATTATTATAAACAATTGTTATTAACAATTTTTATAAACAATTTTTTTCAAATTAAATTCGTATAATTCGTAAATATATATGCGCTTACATGCATTGAACAATTTTTTTTTTTTATAAATAATTATTGTTATAAACAATTTTTATGAACAATTTTTTTTTTCAATTAGATTCATATAATTCGTAAGTATATATGCGCTTACATGTATTGAACAATTTTTTTTTTTAAATAATTATTGTTATAAACAATTTCTATGAACAATTTTTTTTTCGATTAGATTCATATAATTCGTAAGTATATATGTGCTTACATGTATTGAACAATTTTTTTTTATGAATAATTATTGTTATAAATAATTTTTATGAACAATTTTTATAAGCAATTTTTTCCAAACAAAATTCATAACAATTCGTAAATATACGTGTACCTTTGTTCATTGAACGTTCTTTTATAAATAATTATATTTATAAACAATTGTTTACCATTACATCTACGTACTATCTACGTATATATATATATATATACCTAAGTCCATACAATATCTAATGAATAATTTTTATAAATGATGACAAACGTGAACATTACGATTGTCATTTTTTTTCTATAGAGACAATATTTTAATCAGATTATCGTTACCGATGACTGACGTTATTTCTTTTCGATTGCGTCAACGATTTTGTTCTATAATTCGACAAGATATTCGTTTCCATGGGAAAGAAAAAGAAAGAAAGGGAGAGAGAGAAAGAAAGAAAGAAAGAAAGAAAGAAAGAAAGAAAGAAAGAAAGAACGCGAAAGAAAGGTAGGGCGCGCTTATTGGATCGGTGAGTTTTATTGCTTCGTAAACAATTTCCGCGATGCTTAACGAAGCAATAAACGTTATAGGTTCGATAACTGTCTTCCGCAATCCGCCGTTAGCCGGCCCGTTAACGGTTAAAGCAAAGCGAAGTTTCGTTCTACTCCGAGAGAACGTGTCGGGAAAGTTTTTCCTCCCTTGCGGCTTTTGCACACCTTGCTATTGGTCGGTCGCGTGGCTTTGTCGTCACGCTTCGCTATTATTACGTTACAAAAGCGATACGCCCTGTCATCGATGGGAATCAACCACTCTTCTTCTTCTTCTCCTTCTTCTTCTTCATCTTCTTCTTCTTCTTTTTCTTCTTCTTCTTCTTCTTCTTCTTCTTCTTCTTCTTCTTCTTACGTCGTCGACGCATCACAGATATTACGGTTCTATTTAAGATTACATATCGAAAATTTCTCAATTAATTTCTTTTACATTGTCGTAACGATTAGACGATTTTTTTTTCCTTTTCTCTCTCATTAGGTCACACGAAGGTCGAACGAAATCATTTTTCAACACGCAAATTTATCATCGTAAGCGCTTGTATTTTCGTACGAGGTAAAATAGAAATTAAATAAAATTAATGTCAGTTTAAAATTCATTTCGCGTGTTTCTTTCACGTAATGAAAATGATAGTTATCTTATATTCGTTGGAATCATCTAGTTATCCATGAAAATCTATATTTGTACGTGCGTGCGAACGTGTATGGGGAAAAATTGTCGATGGCGAATCAAATACATATACATATATTATCCGCCTTAATGGATGCGGAAGTTTATATATTTTCTTTCTTTCTTTTCTTTTTTTTTTCTTTTTTTTTTTTTTTTCTTTTTATTTCCCGACCTCCAAAATACGGACAAGACACGTGGGAACAGTTTTGACGATGCCATTCTTAAGTAGTGCCCCTCTTGATATGAGCTTGTAAATTCACATTTCCGTACTCTCGAGAACGTATAGATAAAGAGAAAGAGAGAGAGAGAGAGAGAGAGAGAGAGAGAGAGAGAACAAGCATCGTTGCTGGTTCTCTAGCCTAGCTCGACCGCAAACATACTTGTCGACCGCTTTTGGTAGGGTCCTCGTGCGGCTTTATATTTTGCTCGCTCTTCAGGCGTGACGTCATCACCAAAATACGTGAGTCGCCTCAATAAAACGTGCTGGTAACACGCAAAAGGTGTACGTGAGAGAGAGAGAGAGAGAAAGAGAGAGAGGGAGAGAGAGATAATAGTGTTGACAAAAGCTGACCTTAAACCATCGACGCCTAGGGATCTCATTTCGAAGGGAAGTCCTAAAGCAACGAATTACGTTTATTATATACCTTTTGCATTTTCTATGTTTCTTATGGAAAAAAAAAGAAAAAAGAAAAAAAGAAAATAAAATAAAAATCAACCTGAAATTGTCTTTATCCTCTTACTTAAGTACAAGAAGTACTTAGGCAAGTTAAGGAAGAAGTTTTCGAAAGACATTTTAAGTTGAACGTCTTAGAATGTCTTCGATCGACTTGGTGGACGAACGATAGATGAAGTTACTGAATATGTGTATACATATTCTCTCTCTCTCTCTCTCTCTCTCTATATATATATATATATATATATATATATATATATATATATATATATGCAGTCGCAAGCTCTGTCTAGAATTTAACTCGGCTAGATGAAAAAGCGTAATAGGGAGAAGCGTCGGTGAAGCTCGGCTCGAGGGAAACGGATGGGTTTTAATATCGCGAGCTCGGTGAAGCTCGCTCGAAAGCCTCGCTCGTTCGCGAGAGAGAGAGAGAGAGAGAGAGAGAGAGAGAAAGAGAGAGTGAGTAGTCGAAGGACGACGAACGTCGGAGAAAGAGAGAGAGTGAGAGAGAGAGAGAGAGAGGAGGGGGGTGGACGCGGACTTGCTAAGCCTTACAGATTGTGGGTTCGAGACTCGAGCGAATAAATCATAGCGTCGTACGGTTATACGTTGGTTTGCGCTTCGCTCTCTGTGCCAGGACCCCAGCTGCCACGTTACCCCTGGCCGGATCATCCCGTGGGATTAGCGATACTTCAATAAACTCTGTCGAGCCTTTCTTTCTCTCTCTCTCTCTCTCTTTCTCTCTCTCTCTCTCTCTCCCTCTCTGTCTCCCTCTCTGTCTCTTTCCGTCTCTCTCTGTCTCTCTCATCTCCCAACCTTTCCTTCTACGTTCTCATCGTTCTTGATTTGACTCGAGCGACTACTACTACTACTACTACTACTACTACTACTACTACTACTACTACTACTACTACTACTACTATTACTACGTACTGCTACTATTACTACGTACTATTACCACCACCATCACCATCTACTTCGTTCGAACGTAGACCGAGATGAATCTCGCGGTCGAGACCGCGGCTAAACCGATTTATATCGACTTTAAAACGCTCCTCGACTGTTCGGATTAGCGGACAAATGTAGTACCGCCACTACCACAACCATCCATCGTTGTCTTTCACAATCATAATCCCTGATTGTTCTATTATTTTCTTATTGTAGATGGAAAATGTAATAATCGTACGATCTTTATTTTTCTCGTCTCATTTTTTAAGTTGAATTCTTCTTCTTCATGTTATTATAATTATTATTATTATTTTTTCTTTTCTCTTTTTTTTTCTTTTTTCTTTTCTTTTTCTTTTTTCTTTTTTTCTTTTTTTTTTTTTCCTTTAAGTCTTCTCAACGATCAGAAGAATGATCTTTCTACGCATTAATATTCGAATCCGATTTTAATATTTTCATGAACTTCGCTCATCGTTCTTCTCCGAGGGACGAAGCGTTAAACGTTCGCGAAAAGGGCTTCCACCTTTTTCCCTCGTACTCTTTTATCATTTCAAACCCTTCCCTACGGTCCTTCATCCCTTCCCTCGTTCTTCTTCTTCTCCTCTTTCTCCTTCTTTTATCTTCTCTTTTCTTCTCTTCTCTTCTCTTCTCTTCTCTTCTCTCTTCGTCTCTTCTCACTTCTAAACTCCATCTGCCATTACTTACATATGGAAAAGAAAATGCGGTTGGATGAAGAAAAATGAACGACGTGCCGGGTGGTAAAGGTCGTGAGCCTTGCAAATGAAACTAATATTCGCATCGGTGAGGTTGATAAAGGCGAGCGAATGCGAAAGGCGGGTGACGTAGACTGCACGAGATGAGGAATATAAAAAGAAAAGAAAGAGAAAGAAAAAATAAAGAGAGAAGAAAGGAACAAGGAGAAGAGAAAAAAGAAAGGAAGGAAGAAAGAAAGAAAGAAAGAAAAATAAAACTTCTCCGCACGCGTTTTTGATTCATCTAATCATCGTATGTTGTGTAATCCGAAAGGTAAAAGAATGGATCTTTCAAAGGGCACGAAAGGGTGTTCAATCCCCTTTTCTCATTTTCACATCATTCCTCCGATTTCTTGCTTTCTTGTCTACGTCGAACGAAAAACGAGAAAGAAAGAAAAGAACAAAAAAGAATTTCTTCGCTAAAAAAAACAAAAAAAATGCCAAAAAACTTCTTGTCATTTATTTATCATAAAAATGCTGTATGGTGACACCTTTTATCGAAGAAAAATATCTTTACGTCCATGACACATATCTACTTTTAAACAGAAAACTTTTATCTCTCTTTTGTCTCTTTCTGCCTTTATCTATCTATATTTTGTAGATCATTTTTCGATGATCCTTTTATATTGTTCTTACGTGATTTTATTCGTATAAATATCACGGAAATATTCATCCCTTAGGAATATAATTAGAATTTATATTTTTATGGGATGAATTTTTCATTGAGTACTTACTCAATGAAACATTACTATACGTATGAATAAATCTATCTCTGGAAGTTATTTTTCTTTCTTCTTCTTCTTCTTCTTCTTCTTTATTTTTTTCCATCACCTTTTTTCTTTTTCTTGTCCCTTCAAGATTTCTACGTACACACCATCGTCTTGTTATGTTGTCCTCCAAAGTCTACCGGGATTTAATATGACTGACGACGTGGGATCAAGCAAATCAACGTTCATGTATAAGTGTACACGTAGCTTAAATCCTTGGAAAGTTTCTACGATATATATACGTATGTATGTATGTATGTATGTATGTATGTATGTTGTGTGGAACAGAAAACATCTATGTTGGCGACCCGAGGGTTACTCTGTCGGATTTAGGATTACGAAATGCAAAAAAGGTTGACCGTAGTCCTTTACGTTCCGTTCATCGGTTTCATTAGGTGGATTTAACTCGACATTTACGAAGTTTCAACGACGACCATTGCGATTGTAAAATTAAACTTAAAAGAGAAAAAAAGAAAAAAAAAATCAATGGTATGAGAGGATCGAAATGACAGATATTTTTGGACATTTTTTTTCTTTTACGATCAAAATGTTTCACGTCATGTTTGAAAATTTTTTATCAACTCCTTAAAATCTTCTTCTATGATTTTAATTAGAGATTATCAATGTCGCTTTGAGCACGTTGATAATCTCTAATTAAAATCGTATTTCTCATTTTGTCGAATCCTTTTGAAAGAACGAGAGAAAGAGAGAGAGAGAGAGAGAGAGAGAGAGAGAGAGAGAGAGAGAGAGAGTGCTTAGACAGGAGGACTTCAGGAAACGTAAATGGTGCGCAGATACTTGGTCAAAGCATAGACCAAGTAGCGATGTTTGATTTGCAGGCAAGGACGATCAACACGTTTCGTAATGTACATAGACAGGTATGTAACCGGTTAACCGGTGTTCAAGGCGAGCGAAGCTCTCTCGCTCTCTCATTCGCTTGCTTACTCGCTCGCTTGCTTGCTTGCTCGCTCGCTTGCTCGCTCGCTTGGTTGCTTGCTTGTTCATTGGAAGCTTTCTGCTTGTTTCTCTGTGCACCGTACGTAAGTACGTTAGCTCGCTAAGTTCTAGCGAGCTCGTTTCTTCGCATCGAATCTGATTATAAACACGTACAACGTGTACAAAATCATTGTTATAAGATTTTATTACGATGAACGTTCGATCGCAAAAAGGACTCACGAATGATCGATCATTATTATTTTTTTTTTTCTTTTTTAATTTATTCTCTGTCTACTTTTTTTCTTGTTCACCCTCTTTGGATCCTATACGTTATAAAGATTACGAATTTGTATCTTTCGAATGACTTTTTTATTAATTACAAAACGATATAAGTTCCCCTCTCCCAGTTCATCCTCGATCGATAATTAACAAATAATCGAACGACTAACTTGACATTAACTTTTACTACGTATGTATGAAGATTTATATGTATTATTTCAATTATCAATTGAAAAGAATCACGTATTTTCACGTGGATAGACTCAAGATCTTTAAGATTCAACAAATTCACGGACACTTGACGTTGCATTGTTACGTAGAGTTGGTAAACAGAAGGTCGTTATCAACACCAAGAGAGCTAAGGCTCGTTAACCGTTGCTAAGAGGCGAATGCGAGAATCCTCCCATTGGGCTCGATGCTTCGTTCGCTCACTTGAGAGAAACTGTTTCCGTCTCTCTCTCTATTCCTCTCTCTTTCTCTCCCTCTCTCCCTCTCTCTCTTTCTCTCTCTCTCTCTGACTCTCTAAGTCACTACGTGTAGTTACGTCTCAAGACATTCACCAATCCGCACGATATACGGTAAGATAACACGTAAACGAGAGAGTTTCCTACGTGGTGTAGGACGGAAGGACTACGCGAGGATATCAAACGTTGTCTACCAGTATATGTAATAATTCAAAGGTGCGTATGTGTAGATGAGCAAACAGTCACTATCGTTCGTATGTCTATCTCTATCTCTATCTCTATCTCTATCTCTATCTCTATCTCTATCTCTATCTCTATCTCTATCTCTATCTATGTCTCTATCTATGTCTCTTTCCCTCCCCCCTCTCTCCCTCTCTCTCTCTCCCCATTATTATTACATCCTCATACAGATAGTTTCTCATTATCGTCGTGATATGTCTTTGAATACGTCAAGATAATTCATGTCTTAGGTCGAGATTCTAAATGTTTAACAGCGTTCAAGTTTAAGTATTGAATATTTTAAGAATATTTATTAATCAATTTGAAAACGTTTTAATAAGATTTGCAAAGGTAAAATGACAAATATCACGTCTCGTGTAGACGATTGATCGTATATATGTTTAAATGTGTATTGGATAACTGTGTATACAAGTTATGACGAAGTTTTATATTTTAATGAAATTTTATATTATTCTCGAATGGAATTTATAGAACATAGAGACCGTTTTAATAAATACTTAATATGTGACATCCGTGTTTCGAGTGATTTCGTTGGAAGTGACATAACATTAAAGTTGCAAAAGCAACGAATGTCGATATATATGTATATATATATATATATATACACACACACACACACACAGAGGTAGTCCTATTGGATCGCATTACGAATTGTATGAACCGTAACGAGATGGACGAAGGAATCGATATAACAATGCGCTCGTACACTCTCGGTAATCTTTTCGGAATAGTAACCGAGTCACGATCGTTTTGGACTCCTCGTCATTCTAAAAATTTTCTCAAGTGGAAAGCGTTTTATCTATTGATTAGCACAACGACATGAAACATCTCAGATATACCTCATTCAAATACTACTGTGAATATATTTTTAACGTTAGTTCGTAAAAATACAAACACCGTTCCATATATCTATTTTATTCCGTGCTCCAGATTTGTGCCCTTCCAATACTGTGTGTGTGTGTGTGTCCTGTGCAAGTACATTATGCAAATATGTATTACAATACTTTGGCGAGATAGACGTTTTTCTTATTCATCGAAATGCGTCTGAGAGGACGATCTTGTCCTTTGATCTCTAAAAGAACGAAAACTTCGTCAGATCGTTTTCGAACGAATTTTTATATTCTTCATGTGTGCATCTATGTGTGTGTATATGTGTGTGTGTGTGTGTCTTATAAATTTTTATCAAATGTTTAATGTAAAACCTTAGGGTTTGATATATTCATGTGTGTGTGTATGTGTATGTGTATGCGTAATATTTTGTAAATGATCGTCGCAATAAAGCACGAACGTGGATATGAACCGATATTTTCGTCGACGGATTTTCGAGAATATCGATGAAGGTGCCTCGACCCTTGCAAAACCCTTTTCTTCCTTCTTGCTCCCTGTCTCCTTCTCACTCTCTCTCCTTTTGCGAGAAAAGTCGTTGGTTAGTATCTCGCGAACGAGGAGGATTGGATGGGGCGTTGGTTAGATGCGTATAAGCCGTGACAGTTTATTAGACATCCTGCTGCGACCTTTATTAGTCCTTCCCTGTTCACCTTTCACCATCCTCTTTCATAAACAGGAGTTTGTACGTACGTACGTATGTCTATACATACATAGATACATATATATATGTATATATATATATATATTGATACGATATATGACGACCTGTCGCGAGGAAAAGCATACACAACAGCAACACCGGGGGCTCACGCACCGTACTTACACATTTATATCGTATAAAGAGATCGAG
Source organism: Vespa mandarinia (assembly GCF_050613455.1). Lineage (NCBI taxonomy): Eukaryota > Metazoa > Arthropoda > Insecta > Hymenoptera > Vespidae > Vespa > Vespa mandarinia. Next base: position 1,058,556 of record NC_140820.1, read on the forward strand.
TTCGTGACCGGAATTATCTACGTGCATATATACATTATTAATCTCACGTACGTTTAGCGAGATCTTTTTTCTTTTATCTTCTTCTTTTCTCTCTCTCTCTCTCTCTCTCTCTCTCTTCTTCCTCCCTTCCTATTTCTTATGTGCGAAAATAACATCGGACATTTCATTGATATTGCTTCGCGATATTTATTTATTCTATATACATATATATGTATGTATACTTTATATACTATTTTCTATCCTCGAATAATCGAAATGGTTACTCGTTTCTCGTAATAAAATAACGAGATCGATATACGATTTATTTTTCTTACTTGACCTTCGATGGTCGATAATACCAAACAAAAAAAAAAAAAAAAAAAAAAAAAGAAAAAAGAAGAAAAGAAAAAGAAAGAAAATAAAAGAAGAAGAAGAAAAGAAAGAAAGGGAATCAGGAAAAAGTGTATTATTGTCTTATGGTCGGTCACGTTTTAGCTGTCCCTTCTCTTTTGTTAATTACATCGGCGAATAAAAGGGATAAAAAGGAAATAGAGTGAAGGAGAGAGACAGAGAGAGGGAGAGAGAGAGAGAGAGAGACGATTGGTCGAATAAAATTGAAGAAGGGATCCAATGATAGCTCGGATATGGGCTATGGAGGTCGTACGAAAAGGTGAGTTCATCACTAAGTCATGATGCTTTTATCCATGCGCTTGTCATCCTTCATTTTACTTTCTCTCTCTCTCTCTCTCTCTCTCTCTCACTGCCTGTCCGTCTGTCTGTCTGTCTTCCTCTCTCATTCACATTTTCACCTTCTGACCTCCGTGATATATTTTCCGTATTATTGTATCGACTTCTTCGAGGACGATCCCTTTTTTCCACTTCTTCTATCTTTTTTATTCTTCTTCTTTTCTTCTTATCTTCTTTAGCGTGTCTTACTTTTTCTTGGTCGATATATCGGAATTATCTCTCTCTCTCTCTCTCTCTCTCTCTCTCTCTTTTTCTCTTTCTCTCTTTGACTCCTTTTCTGTGCTCCACAATAATGTCTCACCTTTATTCCTCTTCTTCCTCCTCCTCCACCTCCTCTTTCACCTTCTACTTCTCTTCTCTCGCGTATCGTACGTGCTGCAGGGGACGATGCATTTACGTTCGATGTATTTATATTCTCCTCCTAGCGACAGAGGAAGATGGTATGGATAAGGAAGGAGAAAGAGGTGAAGAAGAAGAAGAAGAAAAAGAAATAGGAATGAACGCAACCCTCGAAAGAGGGTCAACGTGAGCTTCTCATAGATTCCATTTTTCTTTTCGTTTCTTTTCTTTCTCTCTCTCTCTCTTTCTCTCTTCCCAAACGTATCTATACTTCTTTGACGAATTGACTCGTTTGAATAGATCTCTTTCATGATTTTTATTAACTCTAGAAATTTGTCTTCTCTCTCTCTCTCTCTCTCTCTCTCTCTCTCTTCCATTTTATTTCTTTTTACATAGTTACTTACGATACTTGCAAAAAATGTTACGAAACGTGTGCTCTTCTTGTAGAAATAATAGAACACTTTCGTATTTCAATGTTAAATAGAAAAATCTTGGTTTATCAAATCATTCCTTAAAAAAAAAAAAAAAAAAAAAATAAATAAATAAATAAATAAAAAAATTGCGAAGTTATTTGCTTTTTATCGGTTTAAAGGAAGAAAAGAATGAAATTTTCACCTTGTCCATTCCATCCTTGTTCTACTTCCTTTTTTTCGCTCGCCTATTCCAACGCAACGCGTAGCGAATTTTTCTTTACGGTAAACAATAGATGAAGGTAGACATGCGATATGAAAAGGTGGTCGGTGAACGGGGATAGAAACTTGCGGGGGGGGAGGTGGGACGGACGGAAAAGGTTACTGGGAATGTGTATTTAAAAAATTTAAGCAGCTTGTCCGCTCTCTTCTCTCCTTCAAATGTATTTCTTTTCCAAGGGAAAAATCTCAACTGGTCGACCTGGTCGTCCGGTAATTTCTTCGAAGAAATCTCCAGTAACCCTAGAAACTTCTCATTCTTTCGAGTTTCTTCTTTATCTTTCTTCTTTCTCTCTTTTGTTTTTCTTTTCTTTATTCTTTTTCTTCTTTTTCCTTTTTTTCTTCTCTCCTCCTCTCTCTCTCTCTCTCTCTCTCTCTCTGTCTCGCTCGCTTTTCTTTCATTACGTTTTCCTTCATTCTCGTCGTTGAAAAAATGAAAGAAGGGAAAAAAAGAAAGATGAAATTAAAAAAAAAAATATGGCAAAAAAATATTTCTACACTCGATAGATAACGTCCCCCCCGCCTCTCTCTCTCTCTCTCTCTCTCTCTCTCTCTCTCTCGACCAGTAGAGATTTTTATTTTTTATGTGCAAAGGAAAAAGAAAAAAGAAAGAAAAAAATAAAATTATTATGCACATAGGAATAAGCAAGCAAATTTAAAATTTTCTCTATAATCTTTATTACCTGTATGGGGTATAAACATCGACGTGTGATATTCGTGGGTGGGCTTCTTTTCTATTCTCTATAGCGAAAGTAAATAGAACGAAAAGAGAAGAATAGAAAAAGAGAAAGAGAGAGAGAGAGAGAGAGAGAGAGAGAGAGAGGAGTATATCGAAGCAGAAAATGAAATCCATTGAATAATAGTTTAGCGACATTTTATCTTAAACTCCATTAGTGTTGGGTTAGAAAAGCCACGAAAATGTATATTTTCCTTTTATTTTCGGTACGACATAGTGCTGACAGTACGCAACGCCAAAACAGTCGCCTCCGGCAATCGTACAATAAACACCAGTCCGTTCTCTTCTTCCCTCCCCCATCTCCCCTCTTCTCTCTCTCTCTCTCTCTCTCTCTCTCTCTCTCTCTCTCTCTCTCTTTCATTCACTTTCTCTCATTCTCTTCGAACTCGAGCAATTTACTTATCCTTCGTTAATTTTCCATCTCGCGAACTTAGAAAAAAGAAAATGAAAGAAAAAAGAAACAGAAACAGAAACAAAATAAGAAGAAGAAGAAGAAGAAGAAGAAGAAGAAGAAGAAGAAGAAAAGGAAATAGAAAGTCGGAATGGAAGATGCATATTTAAAGTTCATTCGATTTCGAGATAATATCTATTAAAGATTATTGTATTGTATTTTATGTAACTTCCTATTCTAAACGTAAATGTTGTTTCTTAGAACGCAAAGATACTATCATTAGAAAAAAGACACACGATAAGATATTGAATGGGATGGGTTTTTCGTAGAGGAGAATTGGCTCGGTCGCTCGTTCGTTCTCTCGTTCGCTCGGTTTCCTGAAATTTACGGAGATGACAGTATAGGAGGCGTGTGAGAGCGTCGTTTAATCCTAGTTCATGATCCTTGTGGGCGCCGGAACGTAATCGAAACCCTTTCGCTACGCGATATAACATCTACGCGAAGCGATATCATCGAGAATGGGCCCCCCATAACTGTCCGCTGCTCGTAGATACGCAAGTAGCTTGTGCTTTTCGAAAGGGTAGCGAGTGCGTTTGTTATCTCCTCGGCGTGACGCGATCTATCTAACGCTTTCGAACACGTTGTTACTTGCTCCAACCTAACGCACGTATGAAACCCTTTGTCCCAACCTAATTCCCGTCTAATTCATCGATTTAATTACGATTTTATCCGATTAATTTAATGGCCAATACTCACTCACTCTCTCTCTCTCTCTCTCTCTCTCTCTCTCTCTCTCTCTCTCTCTCTCTCTCTCTCTCTCTCTCTCTCTCTCTCTCTCTCTCTCTCTCTCTATTTTTTCCTTTCTCTCGTTGGCTAGTAAATAATTAATGATATCCTTTGTTCTTCCTGCAATTTTATTATTATTATTATTATTATTATTATTATTATTATTATTATTATTATTATTATTATTATTATTATTATTATGTCTTCTTTTTATCTCTGATTTTAACTTTTTATTATTTCAAGGTCGTTTTAATTTGTTTCATCAGTATAAATTACGATGCAATCGAATGATATCAAATAGGATTTGTATGTGTGTGCGTGTGCGCGCGCGCATATGCGTGTGCGTGATCTTTTTGATCAAATTTCATGGTGTAGAAACATAGCAGTTTAGCCAATAAATATCTGGAATACGAGCTGGTTTAAAACGTGTTCCGGCTGTTTTATTGCTGGAGGTTAATAATGGAAATCATGAGAAAAGAAGATGAAAGAAGAGGAAGAGGCAGAGTAGGAGGAGAGGGACGACGACGACGACGACGACAAAAAGAAGTAACTTGGCCGTTTTTCTTCTTATTATTCTTCTACCTCAATACCCTCTTATCGTACTAGTTTCGCGTTTATCGTGATCAAAAGAGTTCCATTATTATTTCTATTTTTATTCGATTTGGAGTAACTCTTTTGTACGTTTAATCGTTACATAATATCCTTCTCCATATTTCTATTATTCCGTTTGATATTAATCCCACATTTTTTTTTCTTTGTTTTTCTTTTCTTTTCTTTTCATTTCTTTTCTTTTTTTTTTCTTTTATACGACAAACATTCTTATTTATTTATTTATTTATTTATTTATTTAAATAAGCCGATTATAAAACGTGACTCGAGATTATATATTCATATAGTTTCGCATTCGTTCGTTCATTATTATTATTATTATTATTATTATTTTTGTTATTATTATTATTATTATTATTATTATTATTATTATTATTATTATTATTATTATTATTATTATTATTATTATTATTATTATTATTATTATTATCGTCGCCATTTCTCGGGAACGATTTTCATGTTGAAAGAAATCCTCCAGGCATCTTTACGTCTTCGCTTGAAAGAGTTGCCAACAGGCATTAGCCCTCGTTTGATTTTATTGGATCTCACTGGAATGGATGGGTGACGGTAGGAATGAAATGCATGGGTTGAAGGGAAGAATGAAATAGGATAAAGTAATTCGTGGTAAACGTGAAACGAAATATACGAACAAAGAGAGAGACAGAGAGAAAGAGAGAGAGGGACGGAGGAGGGAGGGGAGAGAGAGAGAGAGAGAGAGAGAGTGAGAGAAAGAAAGATAGGAGACTACTTTTCGCACAGATATCGCTGACTCCATGGAACCGTCGACGTATCTTTACAACCAAGGACTTTATTCGAAAGTGAGAGAAAGAAAGAAAGAATGAAAGAAAGAAGAGATAGTCGAAAAGCGTGCAAGCAAAGCAAAGAAAGAAAGAAAGAAAGAAAGAAAGAAAGAATGAACGAAGGAAAGAAGGAAGGAAGAAAGGAAGGAAGGAAGGAAGGAAGGAAGGAAAGAATAAGAAGACGGTCGACGGAAAACAGGGGTGGCTTCATTTCTTCGTAACTCGTTGCGACAGCCAAGAGAAAAATTGGTTCTAGCCGGCTGTACTCCCTCCTTTCCCCCTTCTACTTCCCCATGCTCTGTTGCTCGAGAGAAAGTACGTAGGATTCGTGCCGAGTCTTGGTGTGTCTAGGATAGGAGAAAGAGAGAAAGAGGGCCACTCTTCCAGACCTCCTCTAATATCTTATGATTTAGTGTTGGATGCAACGACGCAGCTTAAACACCGCCGGCGTTGTACGATACTACCGACCGATACAGCCTCGAAATTAAACTTCCGTGGGTTCTCTTACTTCTTCTTCTCCTCCTATTCCTCCTCCTCCTCCTCCTCCTCCTCCTCCTCCTCCTCCTCCTCCTCCTCTTCCTCCTCCTCCTTCTCCTTTCTCTTCTCTTTTCTTTTGACAATATATCCTCTTTTCTCGCCAACTCCAGCAGGGGTTCTCTCCTTCATCTAATATTTCTTCTTCACTACTTCTCGATGCAACTTCTTCGAATTTTTATAGTTAGATTTTTTCAATGTAAAAGTTCAAACAGACCCGGTTGAGACATCAAAAGGGTCATAACGTAGAGCGCATACCTCATGCAAATATCATAAATTTACGAGGCGAGCATTAAATAAGAGACTTTACTAAGCTGGAAAAGACTTGCCACTTCAGAGAGAGAGAGAGAGAGAGAGAGAGAGAGAGAGAGAGAGAGAGAGAGAGAGAGAGAGAAATAGGCAAATAGCAGGGTGCGGAGTAAAAAGAGGAAGGGATGAAGGGTGGATGCAAGGGCGAAAGGGTGGGGAAAGAGGGAAAGGAAAAAAAGGATCGAGCGTGGTCGTTTGTCAGCTTGAGCGCGTCCATTAAGAGTGAAAAATCGAGTAGCCGGGCAACCATAAACAAACAAAATTATACGACGGATGGTGCAGACTCGAACGAGAGAACTGCCACGGTTCGCTGCACATCCGGAAGGTCAAAGCTTTGCATCTGCTCGAGGATTGCTCTCGCGTGAGCTACTCTTTCCCTCCTCCCTCCCGCCCTTCATCACATCCCTCCTCGCCCGCTTTCCACGCTCTGTCCTCTTCCAACGTAAATATCTACGTGACGAAGAGATTTTCATTTCCTTCGTTAAATTTGTCCATCTGTTTTTTTTTTTTTTTACTTTTCCTTTTTTTTTTTCCTTTTTTCTTTTCCTCCTTTTTCTCTTCTTTTGTCCATCCTTTACATTCTTCAAAATCGAAATACATTATCACGCGAATATGTATAGGTTGATAAATTTGAATAATTCCATGATCGACCGCGAATCGTGTGTTTCCTATTTCTTTTACATTGATTCGATTCGAATCAGATTTGATGAATAAAACGAATCTCGAAACGATACGGATTTTTGTGTTGGGCTGATAAAACAACTGTCGTTAAAATTTGCAATAGGTTGGAATGTTTTACGATTATCGGGTAAAACCGTGATACGTAAATAAAAATATCAATTAAAATCAGAGTAAAACTCGAACGAAATCTTTTCATACCTTTCCAAGTTATTTTACTTTATGTACAAATAAAAATAAAAGAAAAAGACAGAGAGACATAGAGGGAGAGGGAGAGGGAGAGAGAGAGAGGAAGAGAGGGAGAGGGAGAGAGTGAATGAGTGAGTTTTATTGCACAGACTCTCACACAAAGTCTACCTTTAATTACGCCCATCGTACTCGTGCTATGAGAGTAGAGAGAGAGAGAGAGAGAGAGAGAGAAAGAGAGAGAGAAGGGGAGAGGATAAAAAGAGAAAGAGAGAGAGAGAGAGAGAAACAGAGCATTACGATCGTGCTATTAGTACTGATCGATAAATAAACAGCTCTTGCATTAAACAGCAGCAAAGTTCGTACTTTGACGTGCTCTTGTACAACAGGACGTGAGTTTCGTGGCTGCTTCGTTAATTGATTTTCAAATTCCATGCTCGATTCATTTATAAGAGAGATCAAAGAATTAAATTCATTGGAAAATCGTACCAGGTCGTGCTCACTCTAATAACCTTTTCTAGTACTCCTCTCTCTCTCTCCCTCTCTCTCCCTCCCTCTCTCTCTCTCTCTCTCTCTCTCTCTCTCTCTCTCTCTCTCTCTCTCTGTCTCTCTTGTTTTAACAAAAATATATGGAGGTTGCATTATACGAGTTTTACATTGATTCGCCCATTGAAATATTTTTCATCCACTGAATTTTTCATCTCTTTTTTTTTTTTTTTTTTTTTTTTTTTTTACGTGATAACTACTGTTAATTATTTCTACGAATGAAAATAATGGGTGAAAGAGAGAGAGAGAGAGAGAGAGAGAGAGAGAGAGAGATCTTTCATGTCGACGAAATTCATTACTATCCCTTTTTACGGAAACACTTGGTAAAGAAAAAGACGAAGTGAAATATCGAACGTGCGCTTTAGACGCAGCTGCCGTACACTCGACGAGAACAACTCCTCTTAGCTATTAGTTTCAACAGATCAATCCGTTTGAGTGCCTCTCCGTTGCCCCGGAGTTTGAGAGGTCTGCTACTTCGTAAAACGTTGAAACACGCTATCCAGTTGGAAAGATCTTGCGTCTTCTTGAGGTTACTATAGCGGAAAGAAGGAAGATTCAGGAGGAGTAAAAGGAAAAGGATGAGAAACGAATGGAGAGAAGGAGGAGGAGGAGGAGGAAGAAGAAGAAGAAGAAGAAGAAGAGGAAGGAGAAGAAGGTGATATTGGTGATGGGAGGAAGAGGGTGGTGGTTTCTCCTCATACCACCCAATAGATATATTCGACGAATCCTACGAGAAAGTTGTTTGCTTACGAGTCGATAGAGGTTACCTTTGCCTTCTGTAATAGCCCCAAGACTACTATTTGTATGTCTTACAGGGAAGTTTCTTGGATCCTAGCAAGGATTTGCGGTTCGCGACGGGGACGTTTCGAACGCATTCTAGAATCTCCTGGAAGGACATTGGTGGACGTTTGGTACGTTCATTGGTAGTAGTATTAGTTTTAACCCGGTGGTTGGTAGATAACTTCATATGTATATATATATATGTCCGTTGATAGTGGACGATTCTCTAGTAGAGGTATCGATCTTTCTACTAGTACGACTAGCTGCTACTGTTGCTACTACTACTACTATTCCCAAAGCGAGGATTAGCATGTTTAGATGGCACTCACGGAGTAGTTCGCCGCGTAGCTCGAATTAATGCCAGAGCGAGCAACTTTGAACCTTGTCCCTATCCATCTTGATATCTTGGAAAAGGGTTACGGCTTAAAGGGGGCGGGGGAGGGACAGGGACAGAATCGAGGAAAGAGCGAAATGGATTGGGATGGGATGGGTGGTGATGCTGGAATAGTAGGCTGGGGTGGGGAGTAGGATAGGACTCTTACTACTAGCTGTTATGAATTTTCTTTGAAAATACGCGAAGAGAGAGAGAGAGAGAGAGAGAGAGAGAGAGAGAGAGAGAGAGAGAGAGAGAGTCCTTTAGTGTATATGTATGTGTGTATACAACGTGAGAAAACGTTCGAGTTGATTATTTACATTGCTTTAAGAATGATACGATCTTATCTACTGGCTACATTGATATCTTCGAGCTTTTGTATTTATACGAACAAGGTTAATATTAAAAACATTTTCATTGAAACTATATTCTCGAGAACGTAAATGTATGTTTACGTTTTTTTCTAATCTCAATATCACGACGTACGACTTTGAAATGTTATACATATCTCTTTGAGAAGCGACTAGGATAAGTCGTCATTCTTAGTTCGTCCCTTCGTTAAACTCGTGATGGTGGTGATGTTGGTGTACGAAGACGATTTAACGCGCGTAAAAGACGTAAGAAAAAGTGAAAATATAGAAAGTCTAAGCACTCGAAAGGGAAGTTCAAATGGAGCTGCGTTAAATTGAAGGATTCTGCGGTACCGCAGCTCAGATCTTTTCATAGCGAACGATGCGGATTATTGGGTACCAATCAAAAAAGGATCACCTAAAAATCTACGGAGTTTCTCGAGAGATATTTCGAGAAGCGATGATTTAGATCGTAAGTCAAAATTCAAAAGTTTTTATTATAGTTTATATATATATATATTTTCATTTATGAAATATGATTTTATAGAGCGTATATTCGCTTACTTAAATGGAAGATAGCGATAATAAAATGAAAATCAAGATTATTATCTCTGAGGGAGATATGGATCGAGCATGTAAATGCTTTTCAGTCGTTTAATTAAATAGGATTTATGTTTTCGTCGTATGTAGATATTTATTTCATAGGATTATTAATTCGTTTTTAATTGATCATATTATATCATATATTTATTTATTTATGCACCCGATCATTTGGAATATTTCTGTATTAATAATAATTTAATTATCGATAACCCGGAAGCACGACAATCTTCGTTAACATCATATACTTCGTCATAAAATTATCTTTACCAAATAAATTAAAATTATTTTAGGATTTTTATTTGATTTATCGAAAACTTATTAAATCAGATCGATATAAAGAAATAAATTTGTTCTCGTATTTGAAGAAGATTTCTAAAAGTGACTTATGCTTATCTCATTTAAATTATGACATTTTAAGATTTACCGAAAGAAAGAAAAGAATGTAAAAGACAAGAAATGAAAAGAAAAAGGAGTAAAGGATAAATCATTTCTTTTTTTTTTTTCTTTCCTCCTTATTTTACATTTGCATAATAAATAAACGTCGGAGTATAAATTTCGTAATCGTTAATTTTTAATCGATTCTCTTAAAGTAAGATAAATAGAAAAATTACAAAGTTAGAGGAAGATTTCGAGCTTTAACATAGAATAGAGATTATACGTCGTCCTCGTCGTTCAGTCTAATACGTATAAGTTGGCTGTCGAGCAACAGGCTGTCGTGACACACATAAATCCTAGGTAGACGGCGGCGACTGGCACACCTGACTTCCGGCTGGAGGGTACACGAGCTTTTCGTGGTGCGGCAAAGAGGGTGCGGTAAAAGTGGTGAGATTTCAGAACGAGAATAAGAGGGAGAATAGAAAAGACGATGAGAGATACGAACGAACAAATGAACGAAACGATGTCTTCGAGTTTAAAGTAAAACAACACTCCGCGAAAATAATGAGGAAAAAGAAACAATGAGATATAATCCAAAACGTAATTTCTTCGTCGATTTGATTCATTGTTGTATCGTGTTGCGACGACTACGACAGTTATAACGACGAATATAGACACTGCTACAGATTAAACATACGCTAAAGAACATCGTTCTTTCCTTTGGAAGCTTGTGAAAATCTTGCGAGAACATTTTTGCGGGCTATGAGAAAAGTGTTACGGTGTAACAATTGACGTGAATGTAATATGGGTCCTACCGTCTTATTTTATACGTCTAAACTTTTCAAGGTTCTTACAACGGCATGAAAATTATTGTCAGGAGTTATCATACTTCTAACAGGTTTTCAGTCTAGGTCTATATATTTCCAACTAGGAAATTACCGAACGCGCGCTTCTATGTGTGTGTATATATATATATATGTGTATCCAACTTATATTTAATTACTGTCCGTAATATATTAGATTTAAAGAGTTTCCCTCCCTGTGTAAAATATCGCAACATTAAGGAAACCTCCGTGCCTCCTTTTGCTTCGGTCCCAGACCAGACCTCTGTCCCCCGTCCATACCCCCCACCCATCTCCGCCACCCTCCTCGCCATCTCCAAAGAAATGATTTACCTTTCATGAATTCTTTACGGCTACTACACGCTCGCTCGGAAGTCTCGAAGTTGAACCCTCGTTTCTCTCTCTCTCTCTCTCTCTCTCTCTCTCTCTCTCTCTTTCTCCTTTTTCTTCTTCTTCTTTCACCTTTATCTCTCTTACTCTCTTCTTTTTAGTCTCTCTCTCTCTCTCTCTCTCTCTCTCTCTCTGTCTCTCTCTCTCTCTCTCTCTCTCTCTCTCTCTCTCTCTCTCTTTCTCTCTCTTTCCTTTAATGCTCTTTCTCCAGCGAGATTTTTCCAACCGAGACGAACTTCCGGATTTTTCCTCGACGATAATATTCCTTTAAATTGCCAAGGCCTGTTCCAATCCTCTTCTTCTTTCTCTTCGTCTTCTTCTTCTTCTTCTTCTTCGTCTTCTTCTTCGTCTTCCTCTTCGTTTACCCCATACCACATCGTTCTTCTTCTTACACGCCATACCT
>NC_140820.1:1075000-1090000 GCF_050613455.1 Vespa mandarinia
CTCTGTTAATACAAGCTTACGTTTAATGTTAGAGTACGGTTAGAGAGTGAGTCGCGTGCCGTAATTTGATCGATACTTGAAAATGTTTACTTTATTTCTCTCTCTCTTTCTCTCTCTCTCTCTCTCTCTCTCTCTATCTTTATCTCTCTCTCTCTATATATATATGATATCGCATCGATCATTATCCTACGAGGGAGGAGGAGTCCAATCTTTTCGCTTCATTATATTAGTTTTTCTTTGCGATTTAAGATATTAAAGTATTTTTCCTTTTCTTTTTCCTTTCTTTTTCTTTTCTTTATCGTACGTTTCTTTCTATTTAAAAACGCACAAGTTGGCACGTACGAAACGTTAATAAAAACGTGTCCGTCGGTAGGTATGAGAGAGAAGATTGGCAAGCGTGAAAGACGAGTTACGGCAGCTAGAGCCCAGCTTAGGTATGTAGGTAGATATATATATATATATATATATATATATATATATATATATATATAGATTTTCTCGGAGTTTTACGATCGCATCGATAAAGCTTAGCTCGAGCGAAATTTTCATCCGCGCTTCGGAGTCCCGATGTAGGGATGGATGTACGTAGCGATTCGAGGACGACGAGTGAGAAGAGAGAAAGAGAGAGAGAGAGAAAGAGAGAGAGATAGCTATGCGGCAGATGGGGACGGTCAGTGTTCGATGAAAAATGCAGAACCGACTGTGGATATCGCTTCGACGGAACAATTCCATTAGAGTTCTCGCTTGGGATCGACTGACAAGGGGAATCGCGCTTGTGAGGATACTGTGGTCCTTTCACAGCCTCTCTCTCTCTTTCTCTCTGTATCTATATCTATCTATCTATCTATCTAACTATCTATCTATCTATCTATCTATCTATCTATCTATCTATCTATCCGCTACTGTTTCGATCGAAGAACTGACGCGTTTTAACAATACGCACCTCAACTTGATTTTATAATTTTCGATCGAAGATAGGAAAGAACAAAATGCATTTATCATCAACGATTTCTATGAACACGTTTATGACGTTTAATGATGTGCTTGATCGACGTTTTGCTTTATGAAAAATCAACGATAATTTAAAGATATAAAGGCCAATCATTTTTCTATTCTCTTACATTAATTATTTTTCTATTCTTATTCCAATATATTATTTTAGTCCCTTTTCTTGTTACCTTTAAGAAAAAGTCAAAGTAAAAGTAGTTACCTTTCTTTCCCCCTTTTTTTTTGTTTCCATTGCTTTTTCTTACTACATTACTTCCTTCCTTGCGGACTTTCGATTTGATTCGGGTCAGAATTTCATGTAAAATTACGAGAACGACAGGATTGTCGTAGACGACGGTAACAACACCACTTTTCTACAAGCTTCGACTCGTATAATTCTCCGGAAAGCTCTTTAAAGAACTTTTCGTTCGCTGTCGCTGCTACTCCTCCATTAATTCAATTAACCACGCTCTCAGGTTTAGTCGTTGGCATCAAAATAAATCCGTTCTTTTATCTTTGCTTTTTCAATTGCTTTTTCTTTTCTTTTCTTTCTAATTTTTCTTTTTTTCCTTCCTTTTTTTCGTTTCTTTTATCTTCTTCCTTTTTACTTACCCCTATTTTTAAACATCTTTAAATATAATTTTCCCTTTGTATTTTCCAATACCGAAGAATCAACGTGATAATTGATCGAAAAGAAGGATACCAAATTGAAATTACAAAATTGTTATAATCTACATTTTATTGATTAATTAACACGATCCGTTCCGTGCCAATTTTGTTCGATCATTCATTCAGGCCATTTGATGTTTTGATTAAAGATTGATATCCTTTCTTTAACAATCATTATATGTAATCATTAATTATTTATACGTATTATTTCTATACTACATTTTCTATAACGCTTCATTCTTTCAGCGAAAATATATTCTACGGACTGAAATTTATTATAAAAAATATATATTTTTAGTGAATTAAATAATTATGTCAGCGTTGTTGTACCATCAATGATATACACGTGGCCTGAATGGAAAGTTTAACATGTATCATCCATGTTTACACGTGACACGGAACGTGTTAAACGTTCTAATATGGTATGTTTAAATATATAATTATCGAAAGATAAATATTTGCCGATCGTTATCCGAATATGTTCTTAAAAATGGAATTATGTAATTTGTTAGAGCGATGGTACGTTTCCTTTTTTTTTTTTTCGTGACGTAATAATTTATATTCTCTCTTTCTCTCTCTCTCTCTCTCTCTCTCTCTCTTCCGTTCTCTTAAATCATCAAAATTATATGCGGCCGTCAAAAAAATTAACGGCGTTCGTCGGTTCTGGTTTAGAATTCATTAGATAATATTATAATTAACGTAAGTAATGAGTATACGTTTGAAATTTCTAAATTTGTAATAGAGCGACGTTACGTATGTGATATTGTTGGTTTTAATTGGTTATAATAGATACTTCACGTGTAAAATGGTCACGCTAGTTGTTTATGCCGTAAATAGTTTATACCATAGAACGATCTGGCCTTTGTCAATGGGGAGATAGAATGAGATTGAAGGGGTTGAAAAGGGAGATTGAGGAGGACGACAAGAAGGATGAGGAAGAGAAAGAGAGGGATGATGTTGGTGGTGGTGGTGGTGGTGGTGTTGTTGAGAGAGTGGTCGTCGGTAACGCGCAGGCAGTATCGCTTGGCCATCTTTTGGGTATTGCATGCACGTACGGAATGTGTTTAAAGTCTATCACGTTCCTCGATATCATCTCCGACGTCATCTTAAGCGTCGAGCTCTCGTAGCAACAACGGCTGCTTGTACTTGTCTACTCGGTAGATAAGAGTTAATGGAAAAGATAATCTCGCGTAGGAAATAACGTCGGCCGAATTACAAGGTAAACAATCGTTCTTCTTACACTCCGACATCGTTGAAAAGCGAAAAATAAAGAGAGAAAGAGAATTAAAGAGAGAGAGAGAGAGAGAGAGAGAGAGAGAGGGAAAAAGAATTATTTTCTTCGTTGAAGATTTTTTTTTCAAATCCTGCTCATTGTGGAATAACAGGACGTATGATTTTTATTCTTTACTTTCGAAATCCACCTCTAAAGAAGGATTATGAATTTATGTATGTTCTGTGCGTGCGTGCGTGCGTGCGTGCGTGCGTGCGTGCGTGCGTGCGTGCATGCGTGCGTTCCGCGAACGACATGCCAGCGAGCATAGAGTTGAAAAGCGAGTTTACGATTTTACTTTTTCTTTTAGCTTGAAAATAATGGGAAAAGCCGTGAACGAAAATTTTTGTTAAAAAATAAAAAAAAAAAAGAAGAACACAACAACAAAAAAAGAAAAATAAAAAGGGCACGTAATAGCAACAACAACGACGACGACGACGACGACGACGACAATGATGACGACGACGACGACGACAACGACGACGAGTATGATTATGACTATGGCGACGATAAATAAAAAGCAGGGAAATATGACGTTGTAAAGAAAGATAAAACGTGAAAGGACATATCTTGTTGGTTTTAGTCAAAGTTGAATTTCCTATGGGAAGGAAGGAGAGAGAGTAGGAGAAAGAAAGCAAAAAATTTTTCTTTTTTTTTTTTTCTAGCGATACCATAACGATGGAAGATAAAAGAGAGGGGGGAAAGGAGGGAGGGACATTGAACAATCTGTAAAAAAAAAAAAAAAAAAAAAAAACATCGAGACTTCTTAGTAAAACTCGTTTTTTCGTCGCCGTCATCGTCGTCGTCGTCGTCGTCGTCGTTGGCGTCGTTGACGTCGTCATCGCCATCGTCAACGTCGTCGTTGGCGTTCTCTAAAGGACGGACACGAGGGGTCTTCAAAAACTTTTAATTAATACAGAGGACGAGTACACAAAGCCTCGGCCGAGCAAAGAATTTCGGAACAAAGGCGAGAGAAGAGCATTGTTGTCGGGTCTTGTTATGAGTGACGTGTTGGGATGAGAGAAAGAGATGGAAAAGGTGAAGTGTGTAAGAACGAGAAATACGAGAGAGAGAGAGAGAGAGAGAGAGAGAGAGTGAGTGAACGCGAGCGTTGGCTGCTGAGAGATCTTCGAGAGAAAGATGACGAGAAGAAGAAGGAAGAAGAAGAAGAAGAAGAAGAAGAGAGAGAGAGAAAGAGAGAGAACGAAAAAGAAAAAGGAAAAGAGAGAAAAACTTTGAAAACTGGGAAAAGAGAAATGCCGAATGATTCTTGCATTGTAGCGTTACACGCGTCTTCTGCTTTCTCTCTTTTCAATCATCTTTTTTTCTTCATTTTTTTTCTTTTTTTTTTTCTTTTTTTTCTTTTTTTTTTTTTTTTTCTCTTAAGGAAGGAAAGATCGAGAGATAAAAGATAAAAAGAGAAGAAATCATCCCATTGAACGGTTTTAACTCGAGCACGAATTTTCTTTCTTCCTCTTTGCGCCTTCCAGATCTATTAAATTTCAGAATTTGAACGTCTTGTTTGTTTCTTCTTCTTCTTCTTCCTTTTTTCTTGTTTCTTCTTTTCTTTGTTTCTCTTTTTTTCTTTTGTTTTTCTTTCTTTCTTCTTCGTTTTTTTTCTTTTTTTTTTTTTTTTTTTTACCTACCACTTTCGCCGCCGATAATAAAATTACGTTGTTACAATATTTAATTGTTAAATATTCGATACAGAAAGAAGGAGTGTTCACTTGAAGAAAATTCGGATATGTATTTTCAATGCCTTAACGACGACGAAATGGGATATCGTTATTTCCCATTTACGTTCGCGGTCATAAACGTTGAGAGAGTCTTAACAATAACGGGAGCGCTTTGAATAAGCGCGAATAAATTTCGAGCTCGCTTTCGTTCGACCGAAGAGAAGAAAGAGGGGAGGTAAAGGTGGAGAAGGAAGCATTCTGTGGCGATAAAATAAATCCAAGCAAGAGGAGAAGAAAGAGAGTGAGAGAGAGAAAGAGAAAGAGGGTGGAGTTAATTCGCGAAATTTCTTAGCTTCCTTATTCTCTCTCTCTCTCTCTCTCTCTTAGCTCGCATAAACATCCTTATTGTACGATACTTCGAGTTCGATTCTAAACCGTCGAAAGTTTGTACGATTCTCTCGTTGATTCAACGACGAAGAAGAGGAAGAAGAAGATGACTGCTACTACTACTACTACTATTACTACCACCACCACTACTACTACTACTACTACTACTACTACTACTACTACTACTACTACTACTACTACTACTACTACTACTACTATTACTATTACTACTATTACTACACTACTACTACTACTACTACAGTGGAGTACGAGGACGGATTTTAATTAGACTTCGTCCGTAATCATGCGAACCCATCACGTCATACCGAGATTTTAATTCCTACTATTCAACTTCAGCCTGCCTTCCATATGAAACTTTAATGCTCGTTATAATTAGTAGTAATTAGACACGAAAGAAGGTACAATCTAATAAAATAACATTATTCTTCGTCCAATCCCTTACCACTCCTATCCCTTAAATCTCGTCTTTCGTACGAACGATTCCTATTCTGTAAGATTGCAAATCCGTCTTGCGCGCGAAAGAAATTTTTTCTCGCTGAGAAAATCAACATATTACACGTACACACACAAACACACATACACAGGCATACACGCATGAATGAAATGGTCGATCTTCGAACTGTGATGAAAGTTAAATTCGTAGCTGAAAAGAGAAATGAGTGGGCAAGGGGTGTTTGGGTTTGGGTTTAGGTTTGGTTTTGGTCGCGGAAAGGTCCCTAGGTAATTAACGATAAAAGTTTTCGCTTTGGAAAGAGAGACTGGAGGAGAGAGACCTGTCGTCTACGGTGATTTCGTTAATGTTGCATTGGCCGATCGTTTGCCCATGCATCAGTCTACGTCGGCTTGCAAACGGAAACTCAAATGAAGGGTGGCAAGGAGGAGGACAAGCAATGGTATGGTGGCATGAGCAAGAACGGCAGAGGTAAGGGAGGAGAGAGGATGGAAGGGTGGGGAATGACTGGCTGGCTGGTTTGCTGGTTGGTTGGCTGGTTGGCTCGAAGGTGGTGTGCCATTGCCGGATCGGAGAATTTCGACCGATGGTTTTCGGCCGAACGATAGATATTGGTTTCTAGGTACGTATTTACACTTTCGCCCTTTGCGAAAATCCTTCGACGTCGATCTAAAGCCGGTGGAACTATAACGGCGAAACTATTCGTTCCAGAAAACTAGATTAAAAACATTTGTTAACTCCCCTAACTTTACGTATTTTCTACGTCCTTTTATGTATCCCCATTGTATTCGATATTCATTTGAGCGATCCTCCAGGGAGGAATTTATAAAAGATATTTGTAAAACTTTGAAAATTCATCGACGGATGAATTTAATTTGTACAGTGAGAAAAGCAATGAGAAGAAAGAGAAAGACAGAGAGACAGAGAGAGAGAGAGAGAGAGAGAGAGAGAGAGAGCAGAAAGTAGGAAACTCGAGATGACGTCGTTCGAATATAATTCGCACGTGGCACGCGCCACTTATTTCGTCGTATACAGTTTCGCACGTAATACAGAAGTCACGTGACTTATTCGCGAGGTGGTGTGTTCCGCGAAAGCGGAAGCGCGTCTTCTCTGCATAGTTCGACGCTCTCGTTTCGGAGGGTAGCATCTGTCGGCGGAAGAAGATGTACTAGCTTGGAATTGGGTTTAGTATTCCGAGCATTCGAGAAAGACAGAATCTAGAGAGAATCAGATAGACGGACAGAAAAAGAGAAAGACGGAGAGAGAGAGTGAAAGAAACCGAGAAACGGAAAGAAAGAGAGAGAGAGAGAGAGAGAGAGAGAGAGAGAGAGAGAGAGAGAGAGACAGGGAGAAAGGGGACTCACGAAATCGTTATCCGTCCATTTCCGTTCGGGGTATCGATGTTTCAGTTCGAGTGAGAGAACACGAGCCTTCCCTCTCAATTTTGCCATCGTACGCGTCGATTTAATCGACGGAACAACATCGTGAATTCCGTTGACCCTTCTCGTGGTTTTTTATTCCATAGTTTACACCCTCTCCCCCCAGCTCCCACCTTCCACATCATCCTCGCCTTCAATTTTATCTTTCGAAGGTTCCCCAAGTGATTTCCCAAAAATCTAAATCTAACCTATCGTCAGTCTATGCCTATCTGATACTCATCGCTTTGTTAGTATAAAAAATTTTCTTTAAACTAATCGATTTAAATTCATGTCGTTAAGTGATTTATTTAGAAACGTTTTAATCATTTGAAGATTTTTTTAATTTAATATTTCTTATAATTATAAGAAAATTTGTATTCATAATCTGAGTTATGGTTATTATAGTATGTACGTATGTAATACCGATATCCTTTGATACGAATGAAAATGACGAGGCCAAGCTGAGATCGGGATAAAGTTTGGAAAAGTAAAGGATAGTAGATAAAGAGAGAGAGATAGGTAAAGAGAAAGAGAGAGAGAGAAGGAAAAGTGAGAGAGGATAGCTAGTCGAATCCGTCATTATACGTAAGCATTCAGAGCGACGCTTTTCAGACTTTCAGCCTGCAAGGCCTTCTCTTCCCTCTCCTTCTCCTCTTCCTCATCATCATCATCTTCTTCTCCTTTTTCTTTTTCTTTTTCTTTTCCTTTTCTTTCTTCTCTTGGCTATCCTTCCATCATCCCTGAAATCTCCTCTCTCGACGCGTCGCTCCTCTGCGGTCCCTTTGCCATTGACAATTGGATTCCTTGCACCACTCCCATCGAGTTACAGATTTTTCCTTTCCGCGAAAATTTTCTTCGAGATTCGCCTTTGAGAACGAGAGGAAAGATATCCACCCCGTTTCCCTTCTCATCCTGTGAAGCTTCTAAGTACTATCCGCGAAAAGAAGCTTTCCCGGGAACGAATCTTCCTTCCGTTTCGTCCTTACCCTTTACTACCATCTTTCTCTATCTCTTTCTCTCTTTAACTCGTTCCAGGGTATCATTTCTCTCTGTACCTTTCTCTCTCTCCTACATTCTCTCTCTCTTTCTCTCTATCTCTTTCTGTCTATCTATTTCTCGTGCACTTCGCGAAATCAACTTTTCTTTGATTCCACCCACGATGGAGGACGTTCGAGAGCACTCTTCCAAAATCTCGTTAAAGACGAGCCCCGCGAAAAATTCCCTTACCCTTATCAATCCTTAACTATTAGTTTACGTTCTAGGAAGAATTCGATATCGTTGCTTCGTTTAAAGGAAATAGGAAGAATCGGTTACGACGTATAATCCCTTAGACGGATAAAATTATTCTTCCTAGGGTTTTATCGTAAAGATCATTTTTATTTTCTTTTATTATTTCGTTTATACGATCTCCTATATTTTTTTATTAAAAATAAAAAAAAAAATATATATATGTGTGTGTGTGTGTGTACGACCAATCGTTGTTCTTATAGTGCCCGCCCATTTCGATCGTTTCTCATAGGAAATAAAGTACCATTTTCCCGTTCTCTGGTCCCGTTCGAGTCTCGCTTTTCAGTCAGGTTCGTGATCAAGACCATTAAAGGACTCGAAACGTGGAGTTGCACAGGAGTGGCTCTAGTACGGAATAGGTTGAAAGGTGGAAAAGCTGAGTTCTCGGCCAAAAGACGAGACTCAAATTCCTGCCACTTTCGTAATGATTTCTTGCGGCTTCGTGGCCGATAAAATGGGAAGTTAAACGATAACGATGGGAACCGGTTACCTAAATCATTTTGTACGCGATGAAAATTTTGACCACCATTATTTTCGTGCCAGGAAAGAAAATTCCGATAGAAAATTCTTTCTTCTTTTTCTTTTTCTCTATTTTTTTTTTTTTTTTTTTACATATATATTTCTCTCTCTTTACGATTGTTGTTTGATTTTATTTTTTAAACGATGTCGCTCGCTCGCTCGCTCGCTCGCGAGAGAGAGAGAGTGAAAGAGAAACAGACAGAGTGAAAAAGATAAAGAAATACTTTGCTCTGTCATCGATATCCCATTAATCTCGTGGTCTCCGTGTATATAGACGTGGAACGAACGGTGACTCGCGTTCAATGACATTCGAGAATTACCATTATCGCAACGAGCCAACCCCTCTCTTGAATCGTTCGAAAGTTCATTAAGTAGATCGACGCGTCGCCGTCGGTGACTCTACCACCGCCGTATCGGTTCCACGCGAGTCAAATTTACTTTGGAAACTGTGAAACACAATATAACTCTTTCCTCCCTTCCTCTTCTCTCTCTCTCTCTCTCTCTCTCTCTATCTCTCTCTGTCTCTCTCTCTATCTCTTTCTCTCGCTGTCTCTCTTTCTCTCTATCTTCATCCTATGGACGGTATATTCGAACGAGGAACAACTAATTATCTACTTCGCCGTACCGCGCTCTTCACAACCTTTGGGAAAAGAGCAGATAAAACGTCCAATCGAAAATCCTGGTGCGTTTCGTACGTGAAAACATTATTCAAACGTTACTCGTTACATTCCGTAGTACAATATTGTTCGTAACAATTGTTATATATAGATTAATGAAGCTTACGGACGAATGTATTTAGAGCCGTACGAACGATTGTAACGTTTTTAATACTGTGAGAGAAATTAACTTTTTTATTTTTTATTTATTTATTTATTTTCTTTTTCTTTTTTCTTTTCTTTTCTTTTCTTTAAAAAGATATGAAAATATTATTTTCGTTTAAAAAAAGCGAAAGAAGATAAGATTATATCGTGGGAGATGTTTTAATAAAAAGGAGTGCGCGAGAGAGTGATAAGAAAAAGAAAAGAAAAAGAAAAAGATAATGGAGGGGAAAAAAAATAAAAAAAAAAAAAAGAAAAAAAAAGAAAAAAGAAATAGTGTACGAGCGTGTAGAGTGAATCGGTGAGAGAGGATGATGTGTGTTGTTTGTGTGTTTGCGTGTGGGTGGGTGAGGGGTGTGTGTGTGTGTGTGTGTGTGGTGGTGATAATTTTAAATTCTCGTTCGCATCAAAGAACGCAGAATTTTACATTTTCATGGAAAGAAAGATAGAAAGAGAAAGAGAGAAAGAAGAGAGACAAGTTCAACGATTAGTCGCACGCGAGGCAGGTAACGCATAGCTACGTGAACATAAGCAGAAGGTTGGCTCTCGTGGCGAAAGAGGTTGGTAAGGGTTGTCAAGGGGTTGAGAAGAGTGAGAAGGATGATGAAGAATAAGGAGGAGTTAAGGGTCGCGGTGGTTCCGTCGGTAATTTTCTGCCTGGTGGTCCCGGTAAATGTTTATTCATAAGTCGCTCAAATGTACGCGTCGTACGATTGTCGTAATCCCTTGCATTTTCTACACACCTCTACCCCACCCCTCTCCACATCCCTTCCACTTGTCTACTCTTTTCCCATCTATTTTTTTTTCTATTTCTTTCTTTCTTTCTTTCTTTCTTTCTTTCTTTCTTTCTTTCTGTCTCTCTCTTTTTCCTTTTTTCCTTTCGTCTCTTCCTTTTTACGAACGTGTTAATGAAAAGAGTTACTCGTTTATTTTTTCTTTTCCTTTTTTTCTTATATATATATTTTTTTTGTATTATTTATATTTAATCATTTCGAAATATCACTATTTCAATATACGTATGATATAAGTGTAATAAATAAATATTGGATATATAAATGACAGATAGTAGAACGACACTCGTAATTTTTATTTCAGATTATAGACCAGTTAGTTTGTTCCAACTTACTATTTCTTTCTTTCTTTCTTTCTTTCTTTCTTTCTTTCTTTCTTTCCATCTTTCTTTCCTTTTTCTCTCTTTTTCTTTTTTCTCCTTTTCATTTCTCGTACCTATACGCTTTTTTTGCATCCCCCTTCTTTTTCCTCGCCTTTCCATCCGCGTTTTCTAACCTTAATTTAAGAGTTCCAATGTACTCGAGACCTCTCCTTGCTTCCCGGTTATTCTTACGCTGGTTGTTATCTTTTGTTCGCATGAAAGAAAAGAGTAGAAGTAGCCAAGGACCGCGGATGGAAAGCTGCGGCTATCTCTCTCTCTCTTTTTATATATATATATATATATATATATATATATCTCGAAAGAGTAAGAGAAAGAGAAAGGGGTACGAGCAGAGAGAAACTCGGAATAAGAGAAAAGAATGTGAACTGGCTCGCGGCTTGTATAGGATAACGGGGAAAGGGGGTTGAAAGAGGGAGGTAACGGGGTGGGAAAGGGTTGTGCTCGGTGAGAGGAAAAGAGATGGCACGAGGTAGCTAAAGGATTTATATCTTTGAAAAGAAGAAGAGTGTGTTCTGACGCTGACCAGGATATAGAATGAAAATTGTTTTTTAAAATCGTTCGTACGGAAATTGCTCGCTCTCTCTCTCTCTCTCTCTCTCTCTTTTCTTTTTTTCTTTTTCCTTTTTTTTTTCTTTTCTTTTTTTTTTTTGATGAGGGTGCGGGTAGACGGAGGTGAGCATTTCATTATATACCATTTCCATTCTTAACTGGCGGAATAAGCCAGAGAGTCTCAATCCGTCGAATAAAAATGCGATAGAATTTTAAATCGTCGACTACGACGACTACGACGACTACGACGTTGAAAAGCGGATAAGCAAAACGGATACGTAACTGGGAGTCGTAGTGACAAAGTGCCGGAAACGAAACGCAAGTGCGACGATAAGTAGGTAAGTCCCGAGTAGTATTAGATCGAGCCGCGACAATGGTTGTAAAAAAGATGCCGAGAGTTGGTGGCGATGATGGGCGGGGTGGGATTGGGATGGGAAAGAGTATAGGGGACTCTACTGGATAAACCACTAGAAGGACTTATGGATGTGTGTCGATGATGATGATGATTATGGTCATGATGATGATGATGATGGTGATGATGATGATGATGATGATGATGATGATGATGATGATGATGATGATGATAGTGGTGAAGGTGGAAACGAAAGAAAACGTGAGGTGAGCTTTAAACCGTGCAAATATTTATCCGATAAATATTGTGATATCGATTTATATTTCAAGAAGCGAGACCAAATCGATAGAGCACGAACTTGACGCTTCTTCTTCTTCTTCTTTTTCGTTTTTTTTCTCTTTTTCTTCTTCTTTTTTTTCTTTTTTTTTTTTTTATTTTTATTTTTATTTTTATTTTTCTTTTTTTTCTTTTGATTTGCTTGAAAGAAACAAACAAATTGGAAATGTTTTTGTGATAAAGATTATGATAAAATATAATCGAAGTTATCGACGTAATTGGTATCATCGAATTAAACGCGATTGCTCTTACTTGTAATTATTTCCTTATTGCGATTTAATTGTTTTTCCAAAATATCACGTATAGAGATAAGAATTCTAATGGCAATTTTCAATCTAACTCGAAGCTTTTTTACATTCCCTTCCCCTTTCTCCCCTTTCGAACAAAAATTGTTAACTTAATTATGATTCGTCATCTTGTTGCATGCCATAATGTTTTACTTCAGGCATACTTGTTTATCTTATCGTCATATCGTACTTCAACTCTGATGCGTTTTCTAGAATATTAAAGTCATTCCGAGAACGTAGTAATACGAAAACGTGTAGAGTTAGCTGGAAGAAGAATAATTATCGATCTCGTCGGCCTGAATCACTATGGAATTATGGAAATTAAGTAATTTCTTCTTCGAATCGCCGTTCGAAGGACAAACGATCATCTACGATCTCTAATGAAGTAGAAGAACAATATACATATATGTATATACGGTATATATATATATATATATATATATATATATATATATATGTAAATGTATATGTATATGGTCGTGTAGTGTAGTTGTTCGAGCCAAAACGCGGAACTGATACTACGGAAATGAGTTAGAGTGGTTTAATGATCGAGAGTGCGAGTGGCGATAACGAAGAGAGGCGGAAAGAGCTCTGGCACGAGGCACAATGCCACAAACAAAGTAGATTACTCCCGATGCTATCGTAAATATTAATCGGCCATACTGAATAATGAATTGATGTCTCTTGCCTTTCACTCGATATAACTCGTAAAACTCGTCGTTTTACACTGCATTATACAGAAACTGTTGGTAATCAAAACGACTTCCGTTTCTCTTTGTCTTTGTCTTTCTACTGTTCGTTTCCTTTTTCTTTTCTTCTCTCTCTCTCTCTCTCTCTCTCTCTCTCTCTCTCGCATTTTTTTTTCTTCTTTTTCTTTTTTTTTTTTTACGGAATAAAGCACCGTTGTTGGGTTTTACGTCAATAATAATAATTGCCACTAATTTTATTCGAGGGGAAAAAAAAAGAGAAAAAAAAAAAACAGGAAACGATGGATCGTTCAATCGATCGGATCCGTATTATAAGAATTGCGGCTTATTAATAATATCTAATATTGGCAATAAATATATTTTATCACGTTTAAACATGCAAACATATTTTCTTGCAAATATGAATGTAAATCGAATGTGTATGAATTAAAAATATAAAGATATATCGGAACGTCGATAGGAGGAGTCACGTGATTCATGAATATTGTTCTTTTTCTTTTCTTTTTCTTCTTTTTTTTTTTTTTTTTTTTTTTTTTTTTAATAATAAATAAATCAATCTATCAATCACTTTAGACACAAATACTACTGTTTGCGTGAAAATGGTATTGACTCGAAATGTAAATCCTCGTAGCGTTTCACTGCTACTCGCAAAGAAAAACAAGAAAACATTTGACCGAAGATACGAGAATTTTGGTGGTGGGGATGGGTGTGAGGGTAGAGATAGGGATAGGTATATAGAGATGGAATGGAATGGGATTGTATAGAGAAGAGTGGTGGTAAAGACACGATCCCGGCCGTTCCTATCACGTTCATCGAAGAGTTTGCGAGCTAGGCGCGGGGTAGAGTGAAGTAAACTCTATATCGTTTACGTCGCATGCCAAGGAAGATACAGGACGGTCGTGGATAGACACACTTGCACACTTGCAAAACAAAAGTATACCCGTACACTTACCTCACAGAAAAATGGTCCCCAACCAGTATGTGTATGCCTGTCTTTCTCTCTTTTCGAATTTGTTCTCTTTCTATTTTTTTTTCTTTTTCCCGCTCTCTCTCTCTCTCTCTCTCTCTCTCCCTTCCCTCCCTCTCTCTCTCTCTCTCTCTCTCTCTATATATATATATATATATCTCCATTTCGTTTCTACGCAGACGTCTAACGTACTCCCAGGTGCCCTCTGAGTTTCGCGGTTGGACGACGAACGGTCCGAGTTTTTTCCTCTCTTTTTTTTCTTATAGTTCTCTTTTTATTTATTTATTTTTTTATTTATTTTTTTATTTCTTTTTATTTCTTTTTTTAATTTTATTTTATTTTATTTTATTTTTTATTTCAATTCGCCCGGCGAGAACAACGAAAGCTCTGAGAAAAAGCTCGAAGGGGAAGAAGCATTTTCTCTCTATCTCTCTTTCTATTAGTTCCTTGACTCCTGCTTCCACTCTTCGCGTCTCTTTCTCTATCAAATTAATTTCACGGCATTTGACGACCGGTTATATCAATTATCGTTACTTTCGTGATTTATTAAACATCCTCGTGGCCGGCTTGTTGGACCATGGGAGATGCATATCGCGACAGGTCCCTGGGAGTAGTACCACGCGGACAAACATCAAGGTAGAAACTGCGATACGTCGGGTTGGCAGAATACGACGGCTCACCCCGGACATCCCCCTTACTTGCTGGACGCATGCGTCGCTTTGAAAGCGTGCCTGAAACGACCCCTACCAGATGCAGCGGCTATCCCGTTCGGAACGTTTTACTTCTACCTTTTCTTCCCGCACCGTTCCCGCACCCCTCTAGCACACCCGGTTGCGTATACATGGTACCATCGTATACATACTCACACACCCCCACCTCTCTTTACGTCACCCTGCTACTATCATACTACTCCTTCCAACCGTCTATTTCTCCTTGCGCTATCACTTTCTTCTTCCTCTTTTCTCGAAAGTCATCCCTCGAAAATCCTCTTACTCAAGGATGAAACTCACGAAAAACCGAGTCACGTTCCCTGTCGGCACGTTCAAAATTCGAGACCTTCCGTGAGCTATTCGATGAAAACGAGACAAAAGACTGAAAACGAGATGAAAATTACGGTACGTGAAG
>NC_140820.1:1100000-1102500 GCF_050613455.1 Vespa mandarinia
CTCTCTCTCTCTCTCTCTCTCTCTCTATATATATATATATATATATATATATATATATATATATATCTTTCTCTCTTGGTGTTTCTCTTCTCAAATGTAACACACGAAACGATGCCGGCACGGTAGCGATGTGTTCCTTTGGGTGGGGAGACTTTTCGAGGGGTTGAGGCGAGAGCGTGGCTCAACCGCAACATTCTCGGGTTTATACCACCGTCGTGAACTTCCCTTCGGATTTAGGATTAGCCACGATAGGCGGTAGAACCTCGTTCCTGTGATTTAAACTGATTTTCCTTCTTCTCCCTCTCCCCCTCTCTCTCTCTCTCTTTCTCTCTTTCTCTCTTTCTTTCTTCCTTTCGCTCTCGCTCTCGACACTCTCTTTCTATTTTCCATGTAATAACTTTTAGAACATAAATGCGCTCTATGCACGTAGGTATACACTTACTTATGATACTAAAACATAAATTTCATTTGTTTCGTGTGTACCTGTGTGTATATATATATACATATATATATATATATATATATATATATATATATATATATAATTTTCTCGTTTACGTGTAACGAACACAGATGATCATCGAAATATCGCTTTTAATATATAAATTGTCTCAGAGTGGCTTGTACATGTTTGAAAATGTTTGGGGTTTAAACGAAATTGATTCGATTTCGATGCTACTGCAGGGAAAGGGAATAGGTCGAGTTTGAATGTGTGTGAGAGAAAGAAAAAGAGAGAGAGAGAGAGGAAGGAGGAAGGGAGGGATGAAAAAGAAGAGGGAAACGAGAGAACGAGAAAGCGGAAGTAAAAGGAAGGTGAAGAAGAAAGGAAAAAAAGGAGGAGCGAATGCTCGAACGACATTTCCCTTTGGCATCGGAAACATTGGAAAAGTGATTTTTTTTTCCCCTTTCATTTTCTCCGTTCTTTTTGCCATTTTTTTTTTTTTTTTTTTTCTTTTTTTTTTTTGATCGTGCTAAAAGGTCACGCCAAAAAAGAGGAAAAAAAGGAGAAAGTGCGTACGGTTTTCAGTTCGAAATAGACATCCGGATGGTTTTCGACTCTCGCGAGTCTGCGTTACGTTGAGAAAGATATCGAGGCTGAACTTTCAAAATACGTTGACCGTGCTAATTCGTAAACGCATTGCTGTCCAACCATCTCTCTCTCTCTCTCTCTCTCTCTCTCTCTCAGGCTCTCTTTCTCTTTCTCTTTCTCTTTCTCTTCTACCCCTTTTCACGATTTATAGGTAGGCAAAGTGCAATTCGGTGTTACGTTCGAATTGGTGTCTCATCAGACATGCACTCGGCAACGTACCATCCTCGTCTAATTGACACATAAGTTCGTCGAATGAAAAGAGAGAGAGAGAGAGAGAGAGAGAGAGAGAGAGAGAAAGAGAGAGAGAGAGTAAAAGGAAATTCGAAATTTTTCAAACCAGCTCTTTTTTTATATTATTTCTACTTTCACCTTTTGATCGTATAATATCGAAGAATAAACGAGAAATAAATCAACGTATAATTCGTAATTATATCGTTCGGAAATTAAAATCTAACGATCGTTTAATAAATCAATCATTTGGGAGAACAGTGTTATGGATGATTCTCGTTGCCGAACTATGAAAGTTTAAAGCTAAAGTTTATCGATTAGATAGCTACGCGTTGAAATACTCTCTCTCTCTCTCTCTTTCTTTCTCTCTTTTTCTTTCTCTCTTTCTCTTCAAAGGGAGAGTGATCGGAACGTATTTAAATTGCAATTCGTCGATTAACGTTTTACCATTTAGTAGCGCGCGCGTCCTCCCTTCGTTTGCATTAATTCTATCTCGTCATCTAAAGAAAAGGGAACGGTGTACCGTAACTAACGATCCTCCTGATATCATCGCGCTTGGTTGCTTTCAGGAGAGAGAAAAAAAAAAAAGAAAAAAACACGTTCCTTATCGTCAGTCTCGTTTTCCGGTCGATTAGTATTAAAAATCTTATTCGTATATGTATATATATATATATATATATAAGATGTCAGATCTATAAACGCTAATAAACCCTTCATATGTTATATTCGTTGAAGTTCCAACACGTTTTCTTTTCTTTCTCCTTTTTTCTTTTTTCTTTCTTTTTTTTTGTTTTCATTTTTTACTTCGTCCTTCTTTTTCTATTCGCACTTCGTTCTTTTTTATTTATTTTTCGCATGTTTATTTATTTTTGTTTATTCTTCTCCCTTTTTTTTCTTTTTTCTTTTTTCCTCTTTCTTTTTTTTTTTTTTTTTTTTTTTTTTTCTTTTCTTTAACAGAATCTAAGCTATTTCGCGCTCAACGTAAAAAGCCCCGAAGGAAAATGGTTCTCTCGCGTGATTTTTTGTTCGTCGAGTGAATAAGCGTTCCAATCACGATCGTCTATTCGAATATTTCTTTATGTAACTAGGCCCGTATATAAAACGAGTTATAACGTTGCGAACGCTCGAGTACTTCGTCAACGTTTCGACGATGATTGATTCAAGTGCGAGTTTGTTCTACGA
>NC_140820.1:1107500-1115000 GCF_050613455.1 Vespa mandarinia
CGATAATTGTTTTATGAGAATTTCTCTATTTTATTTCTTGCTTCTTTGAGGTCAATGGAAGAAAAGACAAAAAAAAAAAAAAAAGAAGAAAAAAAAAGAAAAAATAAAAAGAAATAGAAGAAAGAAAGAAAGAAAGAAAGAAAGAAAGAAAGATCTACGTAAACGTAGTAATCTTGTGTGTCGGACAATTCGCAAAATTCGATCTCTCCCGATGCTACTTAAAACTCGAAGAGAGAACTAAGTTCTCGAACATTCGACTTTTTTCTATGTTGGAATTGTCGAGAAACTAAACCGTAAAATCGGCTTATCCATGGAGTTCAACGGGAAGGAACTTGCCCTGTGGTAATATAGCGTTTCCTCTTGCCCGTTTTTGACCCTTCACATCCACTCTCACTCTTTCTCTCTCTCTCTCTCTCTCTTACCTTCCTACACAGGTATATATAGACACACACACACACACACACAAAGAGAAAGAGAGAGAGAGAGAGATAGTCTGCGTTACGCCCAGCCTGTTGTTCGCCACACCCTTGTTCCTTCCACCCACCCCTTTTCTTATCTCACCGACCTATCTACATTGTCTCAAGGCCACTTTGTCTATCGCCCTCTCCACCTTCCTTCCTACCGTCCTTCCTTAAATTGCTTTCTCTCCTTCTACGTTCTCTTTTTTTTCTCTTTCTTCCTCTCTCTCTCTCTCTCTCTCTCTTTACGCTTCTTTCCCTTCCTTTTCCTTTATCTCTCTATCTACTTCCCTCTTTTTCTAAGAAGACACCGTGCACGTAAGTTTATCGCGGGATTTAACAACGCGTTACTTCTTTCGAACAACGCGACCAAAAGTACTTCGAGTTCGGTTAGAAAGGACCGATCAGAGAGAGAGAGAGAGAGAGAGAGAGAGAGAGAGAGATTTTCAACACTTTAACGATAAGCCGACGATTTTTTTTCTTTGTTCACTTATTTGCTTTCTTTCCTTTAGTTTTGTTTTTTTCTTCTTACTCAATATACGATTATCTCATTAAAATCGTTCGCCTGAAAGATATTCTAAAATCGAAACAAATTAAAGCTTTTGTTTCCCGCTTCCCCCCCTCTATCCCACTATACTCTAATCATTCTTTTTTTCTTTTTCATAATTTTGTTAGAACATTCAACGATTGTGTAGATATAATAGATAGAGTAAAGAGAGAGGGTAAAGAGAGAGAGTTAGAGAGAGAGAGAGATATACATATATATTTTTAGATACGCTAATAGCTCTGGCGGTTAATTAATATGCCGGAAAGGGAAACTATAACTTGATTCGAGTTTCAGCCTATACCGAACTCTCGTCCGTCAATAATAACCACGAGTTTCTAAGTGGTTACTCTACTTAGCTCGAAAGTTAGTCTTCCTACGTCGACGAATGGAAATCAAACGTGGATTGTATCTTTGATAAATTTTCAATATTATCTTTGTTATTATTATTATTATTATATTTATCATTATTATTGTTATTATTATTATTATTACAATTTAAGAAAGAAGAAAAATAATTCGAGAAAAAGGAAAAGAAAAGAAAAGAAAGGAAAGGAAAGGAAAGGAAAGGAAAAGAAAAGAAAAGAAACGAGAATGCACTTTAAGAATTCGTCGTTACGGTTAGAACGTACACAGTCCTTTCCATTTGCATTAATAATACCGTAGATCGATGGATCGATCGGATCGATCGAATTCGAATTGTAATTCGAATTCGATTCAATAGATTCGTCGTTACACCGTTAGTAGAGTCTCTCATTTTCCTTTTCCGAGATACGGAATCTTCGTTCGGCCACTCTAAAGTTGTGACGTTTCGTTCGTTCGTTCGTTCGTTCGTTCGTTCGTTCGAAGGAAGTATCCTTTCCGTTTAATTGGAAGAACGTGACGGCGGATAATGACGAACGATCGGATAACAAAGGCCTTGAAAGAGAAAGAGAGAGGGAAAGGGAGGGAGGATCGTTAAGTTTTCCCTCAGTGTTCCTCGTGGAGTCCCTTAACAGTTTGCCTCTTCTTTTAACTACCGAGGGCGGATCTCAAACGTTGTCACGAGACATCGAGTAACACGAATCCGTTTCATCTGACTAATTTATACCCATAGAGAGTAAATTTCATTGAAAGTAGACGTGATGTAGTTAAATAAATAAGAGAGAGAGAGAGAGAGAGAGAGAGAGAGAGAGGGACGGAAAAAGACAGAGAAAGAGAAGTAGTTATTTTAAAGATACAAGTGGTTTATATATATATATATATATACACTATGTACATATATATGTACATATAGAAATAATTCTCACACGAATTGTTTCCACGTACGGTCTGGAATCCCCTTCTTTCGAATAACAAACGGCCATATCGCGTTGATCCTCCACCCACTTGGACCCTCTCGACCGCGAAGGGATTCTCGTGACATGGAGAGTTAGAAAGAGAGAAAGAGAAAGGGTGAGAGAGGGTCATGTGAGGAGGAACGCTCGAAGCACATGGATTAAAATATAGATTTTATTGTTTTCCGGCTGGCGTGTCCTATCTGCGTCTCCTGTGTATGTGCGTGCGTGTCTGTGTGTGTCGCTTAGATTTATGCAGCCGTTACTCACGCAAGTCGTTCCACCCCCTCGAATCACATATGTATAATAATTCATGCGCCCGATGCGCGTTTTATGAGATTTTCTATTAGATGCGTCGCGGCTTGCCTGCCAAGGGGTTGTGTGTGCGTGTGTGTGAGAGAGAAAAAGAGAGAGTGAGAGAGAGAGAGAGAGAGAGAGAGGAAACAACGAAAAAGAAAAAAGAAATACACAACAAAAAAGATAAAGAAAAAAAATTCTCGCATATAGGTACCAGATTTCGATTTCGGCTTCGGAAGACGATGCGCGACGTTGTATGCGTGTGTACGCGTGTTTATCCGTGTGTATGCGTGGGTGTGCGAGAGAGAGAGAGAGAGAGAGAGAGAGAGAGAGAGAGAGAGAGAGAGAAAGAAAGAGTTAGAAAAGAGAATAAATTTTCAAGTCATATCGAAAAATATTATGACGTTCTATCTCCCTCATTCTCCCTTTATCCCTTTCTTTTTATCTATCTATCCTTATCTATCCTATATTTCATGTAAATTTTAATTCGACGCTTTCTAGCTCGTGTTTCAAATAGCTTTGATTTGCATCAAAGCTCTCGAAGGAAAACACCTCCGGCTAGTGATTCTCTTTTTTTTTTTTTTTTTTTTTTTTTTTTTTTTTTTTCATTTTTTTAACATCTACCATTTCTTTTTCTATTCTTTTTGCCGGTTGGTTGGTCCTTTCAGGAAACCACGCGAGAAGATAAAAATCTAAAATGCCCTGGGCTATCGAAGTCTTCGTCGATTCTCCCTCCCTCCCTCCCTCCCTCACCACCGCCTCTCTCTCTCTCTCTCTCTCTCTCTCCCTCCCTCCCTCCCTCTTTCCTTCTCTCCATTTCTCAGAGAACAAAGTGACGTAACAGAGAGAAGGAACAGTTTGTACAGGGCTTGCTAAGAGCAAACACTTGGCAGGCGCGGTCTTTTGAATCAACAATCAATTAGATTAATCCGTCCGAGCGAAAGCGACGGCTTAGAACGAGTTCCGTGCACGAGTTGGTAGCCGTCGATCGATACGCGTTAAGTTCACTCGCGGGCACGTTTTAGAAGAGGTTTTAGTATCACCCTTTTACTAAGATCTATAACGAACGACCGAGAGCTTCGACCTCGATGGAAAAAAAAAAAAAAAAAAGAAAAAAAAAGAAAAAAAAAAAGGAAATAATATTTCTATTCCTTCTTCTATTTTTTTCTTTTTTTTATTTTTCTTTTCTTTTTTCTTTCTTTCTTTTTTTTTTTGCAGAAATTAGTAACTCTTCATCGATCACGATGCATTTCCTTTTTCGATTGATGCGCCAATCATTGCAATCACTTTTATTATAACACGCGCGTCTATCGAATCTTTCGATCGAATTTTTTTTTATACAGAATATCAAATAATACCGATCATTATATTTATCGATCGAATCGATATTAAAATAGTAGTACATGCCAATGTATAATACGTATGTATGTACATCGATGATCTCGTTTTGTTAATATCCGATCTTTCATATTCATATTTAATAGAACAATTTGGTCAATCATAATCTTAATCTTACGTCAGAAAATCGTACTTCTATGGTTGAGTTTGCACGGTAAAAGTCTTGGCTTTACGATCATCACTACTTGCGAACCTTTCAAATTATGTATACCTATATACATATACATATATATATATATATATACATATGTGTCTACATATGCGTGAGTATATCGAGGGCAGGTTTCGAGTCTTAGGAGCGTGAGCGCTTAACTGCCAGCGTGTGTTAAACTAACGCGAGGGCGGCAAACTTTAGCATGCAAGCCAGTCGAACACGACGACGACTACGACTACGACTACAACTACGACGACGAAGACGAAGATGACGACGACGACGACGACGACGACGACGACGACGACGACGACGACGACGATGTTCAGCGTGTTTGAATCGCGTGATGAAGGTTACATCGACCGTACTGCAAGTACCACCTTCCTTTTCCCTTCGTGAAATTCTCTCTCTCTCTCTCTCTCTCTCTCTCTCTCTTTTTCTTTCTCTCTTTCTCTTCGTGAGTTCATGCACTATTCGTTCGACCAGAACCAACCCCATCATCCTTCATCCAAACGTTAATACCAACAGTTACCAAACGTTAATTCTCCTTTTTCTCAATATTTGCGATAAAATTAATAATTGATAAAATTAATAGAAATTTTATTTGATTGACTAATCGATCGTTCAATAAAATTATTATAGATCATCGAATGATAGACCTTATCGCGTTACGTACATACATACGTAAAGATATGTATGTGTCTCTATACATGTATTCATATATGCATAATATATAAATGCGGATTATAAGATTGATTGAATTCTATATTGTTACATTTGTTGTATCATTAAATAGATCGTGTTCGACTTTATCGATCGTCTTTCTTTAAATGGATTACGTGTTCAATCATGATAGAAAGATTTTTAAGGCCATAAATTCTTATGAACTTTAACAGTTAATAATTCTCGTGTAATAATTTCTGTAATAATCGAATTAATCGAGGAAATTTGTTCGAAAGTTTGAACACCAAAGAAATCATCTATCTTAGTTCGTTTTCTATGTAGAAATTTCTTTTTCTTCTTTCTTTCTTTTTCTCATTGTTTTTTCCCTCTCTCCCTCCATCTCTCTCTCTCTCTCTCTCTCTCTCTCTTTCTTTTTCGCTTTCTCTCTTTTCAATTCGAAATTAGATTGATTAGATTATCCTCGTTTATTATAATGTCCAGGTGTTCTCGAGAGAAGAAAACGTTGTCCTTCTGTACTTCTTTTCTTTTGATAAAGAGACATTGAAAAGAAAAAAAGATAGAAAAAAAACCGGAAGAACGAAGTATTAGTATGATTCTTCTAGTGAATGCAATAGTAGCCTGAGGTCTACGTGTTTGAAAATGGAGGAAGAGAAGGAGGTGGGTGAAGGAAAAGGGAGAAGGATGGGTCGGGAGTTAGGACTGATATTAATTATTGTCTACTTCGTTGGATTGAAATAGGGTGGGCTGTGTGTACTTGCCTATCCTCTCTTAGTTTCCCCCACGGTCTTCTGATAAATGTCAGAACAGACGGATGCGGCTTTCCAGTATCTCGCCGTTGTTAAAAGGGAACCAAATCTGTCACCGTCATTGTATTCCGATAAATACAATTAGACACTTTCGTCTGTTGAAAGAAAATTTCGTCACTGGATTCACATCTTTCATTCCATTCCTTGAAGAAGCTTTTCTTTCATCTCTCTCTCTCTCTCTCCTTCTCTCTCTCTCTCTCTCTCTATATATATATATATATATCTTCTTCCTTCTTTTTCTCCCCTTCGCTCTTTTATCCTTTTTTCTTTCAATGATCGTTAATCCGGACTAAATAGAGATTCGTTATAAGCTTTCCTTGTCTCTTTCGTGCAGCGCTTCTTCGTCGAGGGGTCAGCCGGTCGGTCCGTAACCCTCCACTGTGCCCGACCCGCGTGCTCGATGGAAAAATTGAAAAACTTTTTTAATGAAAGTTTCGACGTTCCATTTACATTCTGACTAGAATATAAGAACCGATAAAAAGGTGGATCGTAAGGAAGGACGGAAGGAAGGAAGGAAGGAAGGATGAAGAGAGGGAAAAATGGGAAGGAAGGAAGAAAGGAAAGAGAGTAGAAGAGTATAGATATGCTAGATTACGAGTAAAACTATCTATCGATAATTTTTCCACGCAAGAAGGAGACTTTAATTGTTCGAGTATTTAAAAAAAAAAAAAAAAAAAAAAAAAGAAAAAAAAAAGAAGAAAGAAAGAAAAATACAAATGATCTACCTTTTCCTCCCTCCTCTTCTCCTTTCCCTTTGGAATGCACTTTTAGAGATGCTACAAAAAGTACGAAGGATCATTTCGAAGGACGAAGAGAGATAGGACACGATGGTCGGTCGTTCTACCAGCTGCAGATACGTACCTACCTATAACGATCCTTGTTGTATCGTCGTTGTTGAGGATAACGTTTGTAAACTAGCTTTTAATAGCGCTACAAAATGGCAGCGCAGGTGGCTGGAACTTTCCTGTTCTCTCTCTCTCTCTCTCTCTCTCTTTCTCTGTCTCTTTTTCCTGCTCCCGTTTATTCCCGTTTTGCCTTCTCTTTTTCTTACCTATTGCGTACCTTCCTGTCTCTCTCTCTCTCTCTCTCTCTCTCTCTCTTTCTTTCTCTCTCTCTCTCTCTCTCTCTCTTTCTCCCTCTCCTGCCTTCTTTCCTTCTTTCTTTAAACTGTACCTATTTTTTTCATACATCCGAGAGACAAATCAAAATTCAAATTGGCAAAAATTTAACCAACGAGAAAATAATAAACGAATTTTCCTACCTCGCCCTATGTTCCAACTAACGTATTATAAAATCTCACTTGACAAATATATTTCTCTGTATTCGTCAAATATCTTATATTATCGTATATTTCGATTAAACGAGGACAGACGATAAATATATATATATATATATATATACACGAAATATATCCATTTCTATCGTTCGCGAATCCTAACATCCTTTTTCCTTCGACTTTCTGATGTAAGGAGAAGAAGGGGAGAAAGAGAGAGAGAGAGAGAGAGAGAGAGAGAGAGAGAGAGAGTGAGAAAGAGAGAAGAGAGAGGAAGGATAGCTCTCGAAGGAAAAGAGATTTGGGCTGATCCAGCTGTAAGCGTCGGTACACGCGTTTCACGTGACGCGAATCGCTCTGGGTATGAGGTTTGAAAAACGTTCTGGAATCTGGCAACCCTTCCTCGTATGTAAATTCACAGAGAGACGGATGTGTGTAACCCATATACATACATACATACATACATACATACATACATACATACGTACGTACGTACGTACGTACGTATTCCCCGCTACGCTAGATTCGTGCCGCATCAGACACGCCCTCTACGTCCTCTTCACTCCTCTTCCT
>NC_140820.1:1117500-1122500 GCF_050613455.1 Vespa mandarinia
GAGAGAGAGAGAAAGAGCTGAAATACATTGTGCCGTTAGCTACGCTAATATCCGATGCCTTTTAAGTCGTCGTACTCGATCGTTAGAGACACGCAGTTCGAAATGAAGGCATTGGACCGATTGTGTCTGCCAAAGAGAGAGAGAGAGAGATAGAGAAAGATAGACATATATATATATATATATATATATATATATATATATGTAGAGAGAGAAAGAGAAAGAGAGAGAAACAGAGAGGAAAGGAAAAAAGGAAGGACGAAACATGGAACTACGAAATCGAATCGAAGAAACTCGTTCGGCCGTATGTAATGGAGTTTCCGATCTCTTTTCGAGACACATATTCCCAAGTACGCGTTTTCGTAGAGAAAGAGAAAGGTTGGAAAGAGAGGAAAGAAGGATAGGGGGAGAGATAGAGAGAAAAAAGGGATAGAGCGGAGTGGTAGCAAACGCGAGAGATACGAAAGGGACGACGAAAGGGAGATAGGGTGGTTGGGAGGTAGGAGGGGGCGGCTAGTTCCGACGGAACTGAAATGACTTTCCATCGTTTTTCTTCGTCTTCTTCTTCTACTTCATCTTCTTTTTCTTCTTCTATTTCTACGTCTACTTTTTTCTCCTAAAACCTTCTGATACTCCCTTCCTCTTCATCGATAAGCACGATAGCACCGGAACCATAAACGATCCCTAGTCGATGGAAAATGATGTAGAGTAGCAAAATGAAAGAGAGAGAGAGAGAGAGAAATTGCATTTTAGATTATCGTAAAAAGAAGAGTTGTATGTGTGCTTTTTCTCTTTCTTTCTTTCTTTTTTTTTTTTCTTTTTTTTTTCCCCTAACATCGAAATATCGTAATACCTTCTTCTTACGTATCTACTTATCCACGTAAAACACGTTCGGCAAAAACCTATTCGAATCTCTTTCGAGAGCTTTTCTCCGTGCGAAAGAGTTATTACCGGGGGTGGGGAAAGTTTCGTTTGGTGGCGAAGAAGCAGTGAGGTGTGGCGAGGATGGAAGGGAGGGAGCAAAGGAGAGAAGCGCGTAAGCTTCGGGAAGAAAATAATTTCGAGATTTTTCATGAAAGGTGAGTTTGTCGTTTCTCAGGCACTTCTCTATCCTTCTCTCTCCCACTCCCCTCCCTCCCTCTCTCCCACCGCTAAACTCTCTCAAACTCCCCTATTTGGTTGTTTTCCTATTCATTTTTTTCCAACCCTCGATAAAAAGAATTCTAATATGTTCTAATAGAGAGAGGGTGGGAAAGAGGGATGGAGGGCAAGTGAAATATGGAAAACGTGTTGTAGAAGTGAGATATAAGATGGAAGGGAGGATCGGAGTGGGTAACACTCTTCGACGATTTCCTTAGTAAATGTAATTAATTAATTTTTTTCGTAAACAAAAATAGATGGGCGAGAAAGGAAGAAAAAGAAGAGAGAGGGGGAGAGAGAGAGAACGAGAATGAGGAGCTGGGGGTACGGTGGGGTATGGTGGAGATACAACATAGTTGTACACTTCATAAAATCGTTCGGAGAAATGGCTTTAAAATTACGAGCTAATCTCCCCGAAACTACCTCGTATAATCGCGTAAAAACGGAAACCCGAATTAATCCGCTTGCTGGAATCGCGCGGTCGTAGTACATCCCTCTCCCTTCTTCCCTTCTTTCCCTCCCTGAATTCTCTCGGACCCTGGCTCGAATTCAGAGCTTGCGAACGGATGTGGCGTCACATATCCGGCTTTCGCGAACTAGCTTCACTTTCCATCTACCGCCATACTGTCGTCTCTCTCTTTCTTTCTCTCTCTATGTATATATATATATATATATATATATATATATATATATATATATATATCGATGGCTCACGGACTCTCACCCTCCGGTATACGTCCGTTTTAAACTCCCGTTCACCGATTCAGCAAGCGGCTTCAGGGCCATTTCGTTGAAATCTACGAAAGCAATTATCAACCACTGAAACACAGACCAAGGAGGATACGGTCAAGTATCTCGACTACTCACGTTAATTAATATTACCGGTACCCGTTTTACGTCGATCGTAATCGTCTCTATTTCACACACACTCTTACACACACATAGACTCTCATAGACATACAGACAAATACAGATATAGATATACTAACATGGACACATATATTCTCTATCGTTCGCGTGTTCTCCTCTTTTGAATCTAATAACGCCGAACCACGTAATTCCCACGGAAAGTATCACTTCGATGTCCAAGTGATTTATTTCATTCGCTTTCTACCCATTTCTCTCTCTCTCTCTCTCCCCCTCTCTCTCTCTCTTTTTCTCTCTCTCTCTCTTTCTTTTTCTCTTTCTCTTTCTCTCTCTGGTAAGCCGTATAAATCATTCGCGATAGTGTCTTTCTGAATTGGATTAAGCGCGGTCACGCACGCGGAAGGATTCTTTGTCATTCTTTGATATAGGAAATTTGCTACGGGAGGAAATAATTTTACGGTTCAACGACATAACAAGAGAGAAAAAGAGAGAGAGAGAGAGAGAGAGAGAGAGAGAAAGGAAGAAAGAGAGAGAGGGATGGAGTAGGAGAATGAAAGAGAGACGATATTTCGCAGTAATTATTATCAGCTCGTAAATGAGTAAGTTCTAATATTATTCAACGATCACAAGTATCGGATCCTTTTTGTCAATCAATTTCTAACTCGATCTATCCTCGAATACATTTCTTCTTGTTTTTTTTTTCTTTTCCCCTATTTTTTTTTTTTTTTTTTTTTTTTTTTTTTTTTTTTATTTCTTCCCTGATCGATCGAGAAACGTCAACGTTCCAAAGACTGGAGAGATGGATAAGCTAAACCGAAAGATCCTTTAAAAACTTTTGATGGAAAGATTCCATTTTGTTCTATGTAAGAAACACAAAGATTTCTTGTCGCTTTAGCACCATCTCTCCTTCCTTACTCCGTTTTCTTCGAACTTTGTTATTATTTCTAGCATAATTCAACTATACTTTTGACTTATTGAATATATATCAAAGTTATTGTTTTCTTAAAAATTTAGTTACCCTTAAATATTTGTTCTCTCTCTCTCTCTTCTAATAAAAAACAAGTGTATATATATATATATATATATATATATATATACTTAGACTTAAAATAGAGGAAAATCATTTGCCGATGAAACATGGTGTTCAGTATCAATAAGTGAAAGAACGAAGGGAAAGTTTGTCGGGAAGGAAGGACGTTTACTTAAGTACACCTTGATGATAGGGAATTGTGCGACCCGTGCGTTGTTAACAGCAAGCGTAGAAGGAAGTCAAGCGCTTTTGTGGCATAGAACATTAGTCCATTAATGCCGTCCATTGTGCCGGCAGACTGGGCTCGGACTGGCCGACAATACGTCAACGGTTTGAATCCGCCACAATACGGCAATAATCGAGTCCCTTCCTCCTACCTCTCCTTCGTCTTTGCAAGGCCTCCAAAGCATTTGGCTTACCAAAGAGCAACAGAGAGACAGACACAGAGAGAGAGAGAGAGAGAGAGAGAGAGAGGGTACATAAGCGTGATCTTTCTCTCTCTCTCTCTCGGTCGCACACACATACATATATACAGAGAGAGAGGGAGACACAGACACATACATACACAGGTTCGAACTTACCCACACGGGAAACCGCAAACGGCATCTACATACGATGCTATTAAACTTAACTCCTTCCCCCTTCTTCTTTTTCTTCTTCTTCTTCTTCTTCTTCGACTACTTCGTTCACCGTAGTCTCGCTACGTGTCTGGCCACCCTCTTTCCACTGGCACACACCTACTACCCTTCAGCTCTCCTCTTCCCTTCGGCTTCTCATCGACCACCCCTCGATCGTCCTTAACCGATCTACGGCTGGAAATCTCTTGTCCGGCTCCTTGGCTCTGCCTGAACTCAGATTATGCACCGACGACAATATCTTCGCAGTCTCGTTTGCATTCGCCAGCCAAACGGCCATTCCTGGTCTGCCGAGCACCATTTCGGAATGGGCTTTACGTGGAGGAAGAAAGAGGGAGAGGGAGAAGGAGAGAGAGAGAGAGAGAGAGAGAGGGAGTGTTAGATAGAGAAGGGTGGAGAATAAGGTTTAACACATAGCCAAAGAGAGAGAGAGAGAGAGAGAGAAAGGGAAAGAGAGACAGAGAGATCCTTCGAATTCAAGCGAATGAATCGATATTCTCTTTCTCTTTTTTACCCTCGTCGATTCATCTAACCATCTACC
This sequence comes from Vespa mandarinia, assembly GCF_050613455.1. Lineage (NCBI taxonomy): Eukaryota > Metazoa > Arthropoda > Insecta > Hymenoptera > Vespidae > Vespa > Vespa mandarinia. The sequence continues at coordinate 1,121,711 of NC_140820.1, forward strand.
TATCGATCTGTCTTTCTCTTTCCCTTTCTCTTTGTTACTCGTTTATCCAGTTACATGGGTCCAGGTTAAAACAATGCACGGAAGGAAACAAACCACCCTTCTCACTCCTTCTCTCTCTCTTTCTCTCTCTCTCTCTCTCTCTCTCTCTTTATTTTTAACTATTTATCTATCTCTCTGTCTCTCTGGCCAACGGGGATGCAGAATTACGTGTTCTCTCCTCCTAGCCAGAGTTATCGTGTATACGTTGTTTTCATTAAGCCATCGAAAATGTTTGCTCGGACCCTACGTCAAAGGATCTTCCGCAGATATCTGCCTTCCCTTCCTTCCTTCCTTCCTTCCTTCCTTCGCTTAGTTTGTGTACATTCGCGTAAAGGAAGCATCCTCGTAAGATTCTATATCTCGTATATATCTCGCCTTAGAAGAGACTGCTATTTGAAGTGTGCCAACGCATCTGTGCATTTACTTATCCAAAAGGTAATGTCGAAACTATTTCAAAAAAGATTTTTATAAGACGGAAATACGAAATTTGCCTATTTCTATAAAATCGTGTGTGTGTGTGTATGTGTGTGTGTATATATATATATATGTGTGTGTATATATTCGTTATATGTATAATAATTTAGTATAAGATATTTACAAGAATTTACTTTTCGACAGTCCTCGGTATTATCGTCGTATTATAATACGAGTAATATTGGGTGTCTCGATTTAATTTCGATAAGATCGTATACACGTACATACTCGTCGTATCTATAATAATATATATTCTATATAATACTTTATGTTTCTT
>NC_140820.1:1132500-1167500 GCF_050613455.1 Vespa mandarinia
TTTCAACATTTTCCATCATCGTACAACGTCGACCAATTAAACTCGAACAATGTTAATGCCTTAAAACGAAACGATTTTTTTTTTTTTTTTTTTTTTTTTTGATAATATCGAGAAATCGTTTTTTTTTTTTTCTAACATAGTCACTTCCCTTTTCGTTCTTTTTCTTTTTTTTTTTTTTTTACTTCTTCTTTTTTCTTCATTCCTTCGCACGAATTTATCGTTCGGCTAGATTTCTTTTTTTTTTTTTTTTTTTTATTTTTTTTTTATTTTTTTTTTTCAAGTAACTCGGAAAAGTAACGATTGAAGATTTCGCCGAAGATAGATTTTAAAAGATCGATCGAGAGATGGAAGAGTTTCGAAACTTCTTTCTTCCTTTCTTCCCCCTCAAACATTTTCCTTTTTCCAAGTATCTACATGTATATACATATATATATATATATATATATATATATATATATATATATATATATATGTGCAAACATGGTTAGTGGGAAATTTCGAGGCGGGCCGCGTTGTATGCTTGCGTCGTGTAAAATTTGCTGAGTGCTGCTACGTGGGAGAACGTCCTAGTTCGTTCATGAGTATTAAAACTTCTCGAATCGGCTCGATGCGAGAATAAAAAGGCGGGAAGAGAAGAAGAAGAAGAAGAAGAAGAAGAAGAAATAAAGAAAAAAAAAAGAAAGAAGAGGAAGAAGAAAGTAAGTGGGTAGAAGAACGAACGAATGAACGAACGAAAGAACTAACGGTGTGGTGGGGAGAGGGGTGGGGAGGGGAAAATTGTCGACACTCGAATGATTCAATGGTATTTAATCCAAGTTTGTCTACCTGTCTCTTCTATCTCCCTCGTTCTTTTAGACTCGTCAATCAGTCTTATTCATCGTCGTAACCACGACTTATAATCACGAACAGCCCCTAACTATCGTCGAGCAGCTTCGTCATCGGTTTCTCTCTCTCTCTCTCTCTCTCTCTCGTGTGCCTTGCGTTATACAATCGAATTCGAGAGGGTTGGTCTCCGTCGTTCTCCGCAATCACGACCTGCTTTCGAAGAAATTACGTGATTTTTATCGTCACGCTACTCCTTAACGCTCTCTCTCTCTCTCTCTCTCTCTCTCTCTCTCTCTCTCTCTCTCTCTCTCTCTCTCTCTCTCTTTATTATTCCTTTTTTTTTTTACTTTGCTAAACATCGTTTCAGAGAACCGAGGCCTTTACTCCCCTTCGATATGACGCGCGATTCTCTCGTGTCCTATTCCTTTTTTCCTTCTCCATTCAATTTCGATACAAATACAGTAGAATAAAGAAAAAAAAAAGAAAAAAAAAAAAAAGAAAAGACACGAAGAGGAAGACGAGGAAGAAGAAGTTAAATAATTTCGATGCGAACCATTTTAAAATCGATGCCTCGATCTCGAGGAACCGGCTGATTTCGAAAGGTAATTCGTATCTCGAATCACCGGTCGGCGAAACTAACTACGAACGAATCTGATAATTAAGGATAGCGGGGGTGCCGACGGACGGGCAGGCAGATGGGGGCAAAGAGAGGGGGAAGGGTTTGGGGAAGCTTTATTCTACCTTTCGTGCACGCTATCAAAAGGCGCGTTAGATAAACGCTCGCGGGCTCTCGTCGAGTCGAAATAAATCGTGCGCGCTTTCCTAAAGGTAGCTATACGCCTCTAAACTTTGCGAGAGACAGAGAGAGAAAGAGAAAGAGAGAGTGAGAGAGAGAGTGAGAGAGAGAAAGAACGAACGGAGATCGAAGAATATCGGCTTCCCCAGTCCGAATAGAATATTCGATGAGGTAACGCGAGAGAACGTTTATCTCTTCGGCAGACAAATCTTTAGGATTTCACGTTTCGACGTTCAATGGCTCGTTCTATTTGAAATTTTTTCAATGATGATCCGTCGTCGATCGTACCAGTTCGACCGTGAACCTAAAACTTTTTTACGCGAGCGAACATTGCTTACGTATATATATATATAATATATATATATATATATATATATATATATATATATATATATAATGTATATATATTGGTATAGATATTGGTATGGATAGATATTGGTACGTTAGGTAGATTAGATAGATAGTTTGGTAGCCATTTCTTCTATTTTTTTTTCCTTTTTTTTTAGAAAGGTTTTTGAAACTTTCATTTTTTTTTCTTTTTTTTATTTTTTTTCATTCCAGCTAGTCAGCATTAGGAAAGTAATTTTTCGACGAAGATCTTTTATACTTTATTACCTTCCTTTCTTTTGTATAATAACGTAAAAGATATTTTAGCTCTCTCTCTCTCTCTATATATATATATATATATATATATATATATAGTAATTCGGTTAACGTTGGAAAAGATGGGGAGGACAATTGGTGGAGTAGGAAGGAATGGATATATAAAAACGGTTAAATCCATTTGAAACGAGGCGGACGTATATCTCACGGAACGTATTTCACTTCTCGTTCATCGAATCTTATTCTGCCATTGTATCGACGTCAGAAATCGCTTTTCGTACGGTTAGAATCGGTCGTACATTTTCTCGGACTTTGAACGAACGAAGGAACGAAGGAACGAAGGAACGAAGGAACGAACGAAGTCGTGGACTGCTGGTGCCTCTGGTTTCGTTGTTATTGCTGCCGTTGCTGTTACTGAAGAAGAAAAAGAAAAAGAAGACCAAGGAATAAAAGAAGCGGTCTTCTAGACTGCTAGACGAAAGAGAGCAAACTTATAGGAGCGTGCAGAGCAAACCGAATCTTATACAATTCTTTGCTGGTCGGGTGCTATACGTGAAATTGTGTTAGATATCCATTTGGAATCGCTACAGACCGAAACGCGAATATCACGAGAAGAGAGAAAAAAAGAAGAAACGAAAAGAGAATTTCTCTCTCTCTCTCTCTCTCTCTCTCTCTCTCTCTCTCTCCCTCTCAATGTATATGTACGTATGTATGTATGCATGAGAAAGAAAGAGAAAGAGATATGAGAATGAACGCGCATTCTTTTCTCTTCCTAACCGGATGCATAGTCAACAAAATCTTCTCTTATTCTTTGCGTTGACATACCGTTGACGAGGAAGAGAAATGTACAGACATATATAGATAGATAGGAAGAGAAAGAAAAAGAGTGGGGGTGGGGGTGGGAGGGAGGGAGGGACAGGAGAATTTAACTTGGAACAGAAGGGACCACGAAATCTCATGAACTCGTTCGAGAAAGAAATAAAATGAGGGCAACCGGTGTTAAAAAACAAAAAAAAAAAAAAATAAAATAAAATAAAAAAGAAAAAAAAAAGAAAAGAGAGAGAGAGAGAGAGAGAGAGAGAGAGAGAGAGAGAGAGCGGAAAAAAACGAGAAGAAAGAAAGAAAAAGAAAGAACGAGCTATAAAGTCGGCTTTGCCTCTCTAGCGCAAAGACTTGTATACCACTGTTGAAAGGCAACCATCCCCCCCCGCCCCGTTACCCCCTTCGCTCATTGCTTCTATCCCCGCAAAACGAGGTGAAACTATGTATACGACTGACAATAAGTTCATGTGACGACTTTTCTTTCCTTTTTTTTTCCTCTCCCTTCCTCCTCTCTCTCTCTCTCTCTCTTTTTTATTTTTTTGTTTCTTCTCTCTTTTCTTTTTTTTCTTTCTTTTCTCATTTTATTGATTTATAAAACGAAGCGACGTAACGACTCGTTTATCGTATATTACTGTAAAATTGTCACGTAGATTGCACGTTCAGCCATGACATCGAGAGAAAAAATATTATTCAAAACTTTATTGCAAATAGAAATTTATGAGACTTTACTTGAGTTTTATTTATTTTTTTTTTTCCTTTTTTTTTTTTCTTTTTTTTTTTTTTACTATTTTCTTTTCTTTTCTTTTTTTCTGTATTTTTCTTTATTTTTCTTTTTAATTCGAAAAAAATAAATCTCTCTCTCTCTCTCTCTCTCTCATAATTCATACTTCTTTTGTGGATTTTTAATAATAATAATAATAATAATAATAATAATAATAATAATAATAATAATAATAATAATAATAATAATAATAATAATATTGACAATAATAATCTTTAAAAAAGAAAATAGTAAGATATACAGAGAGAGAGAGAGAGAGAGAGAGAGAGAAAGAAAGAGAACGTTTGCAGAGATAGTAGGAAACGTAAGAATACCACTGCTGCATTTTAAGAACGGCGATGGAAGAAGTAGAGGAAGTTTGGAGAGAGAGAGAGAGAGAGAGAGAGAGAGAGAGAGAGAGAAAGAGAGAGAGAGAGAGAATAAAAGTTCGGGGTGGTTGGGGGAGGCGGAAAAGAAAAAAGAAGAAAATACGGAGAAAGCCGATAGAGAGAACGTTGAGAGGATGAGAGAAGAGGGATAGAGATAGAAATAGGGAAGATGGTTTTAGCCACGAGGTGCATACTGTAGGTAGATAAATAGAGAGAAGAAGAGAAAGAGAGAGAGAGATAGTGAGAGAGGAATACCGGTAGACGGTGTCACTCGACGTGGGAGTCACATTACAATAATTGAATTGCATAGGGACACGCGGGTCTTCTCGCCTTCAAAGAACGCAAGAAAACAACTAGAAAGCTTCTTGCGGCGAACGAGATGGCTTCCAGAAAAGCGGCCAGCCGGGTCCGATGATAGTACTGATGTTATGTAGCAGTGATGGTGGTGATGTTGCTGGTGTTGGTGCTGGTGCCAGTGCCGGTCGTTGTAATGGGTGATGCTAAAAAGAGGGGTATGGGTTGATGCTGCTGAAAAGGTTTCTAGTATGGGGATATGAAAAGGGCCGAAAAAACGAAAAAAGAAGAAAACAGAAATGGAAAGAAACGAAGAAGTGTTTTATGACTATCCTTTTTTTTTTTTTTTTTTTTTTTTATATGAATGCTTTTTTTCCTTTTTTTATCTTTTCCATTCTTTACTTCCTTCTTTTTTTTTTTTTTTTTTTTTTGTTTTAATTTATTTTTTTATTCTTGTTAATTCTCTCTCACTCACACACACACGCGACACATACACACGTATATACGCATTCTCGTTTTGTTATAGGATAGAATAGGATGGAATGGGATAGGATAAGATAGGATAGGATAGGATAGGAGAGCTATAGAGTACTTCTCGTTGGTTTTCGCGATGTTATGGAAGAGAAAGAGAGAGTGAGTGAGTGAGTGAGTGAGTGAGAGGAATAGCTCTTTGTGGGGCAGCTGAGAAAATCAATAGACGCGTTAGTACGTCGCGTGCAGTTAAGTGACTAAGAAATTAATATCTTGATGAGGTCGGACCTCGACTCTGCTCGTCGACCTGAGTGCTCGAAAGAAGGAAGGGAAAAAAGCTACTGGAAAGGTGATGGTAAAAGAGAGTTAGATAGAGAGTGAGAGAGAAAGAGGGAGTCAGTGAGGGAAGGTGGGGACGGACGAGGTGAATAACAATGGCGAGCCACTCGAAGTCGATCCTTTTCGCTATGCGTTGCCGTCTTTTAATGGATGTATCGTGAAGCTCTTTGACTCCCTACTTCGGCATTGGTGATCCTTAAAATTCTTATTGTCTCGTACTTCTAAAGACAGAGAAAGAAAGAAAGAGAGATAGAGAGAGAGAGAGAGAGAGAGAGAGGGAGAGAGAGTGCGGGGTGGGAACAGGAGGGTGAAACAATCGGGAGAAATGAAAACTCCGAGAAAAGTGATGGCTTCTTCGAGAGGAGGAGAGGGGGGAAAGAACGGGGATACTACTTAGCTTTTTACTTGAAAAATTTGAATTGTCGAGGGAGTGCGAGAAAAGTGGAATATAGAAAAAACGAAAGAGAGAGGAAGAGAGAGAGAGAGAGAGAGAGAGAAGACTGAGACTGCGCACGTAACTTACTTTTTGTAAATATTCAGTTTAAATGTCGTGCTAAAGCAAATCATAGGTATGTGTACCGGCTTAGCTAAACGATGTTAGAATGGTTTAATTAAGAATACCGGTAAGAATATGGTTTCAACTTTCTTTTAGATTTACGTAGTTAACAATTCGACGAAACGAGCGGGTTCTTTCTCTCTCTCTCTCTCTCTTTCTCTTTCATTTTTTTTTTCGCACGAGTATATCGCAAACACGCAAGTGTATATATCGCGCCTACATGCGACGGTAAATGGAGAGGTAATGCGGTGAAAGGGTTGAAAAATACGAGGGAAAGAAGCAGAAGAGAGATCGAAGGCGTTGTGAGTGAATGAGGGGAGGGAGATAGACAAGCAACCAGGCAGGCAGGGGGAGGGGACAAGGGTTGAAACTAAAATATTATTCTCGAAAAAGATTAAACTAGTCGTTATCCGGTTAAGAATATTACGATATTGTTGCGTGAAAGAAGGAAGAACCGAAAGTAAAACAAAGTTATGATTATATCATAGAATTGAAATGAAATGGGGATGGAAACGTGAGTTAAGAACGTTTATTAGGTACCTATGTAATAACTTTGAAAGTAGTGCGAAAAGACTTTTCGAACATTTCTACGTTCATCTATCAAATCGACGGCGAACACATCGTTCATGAATATATTCGTGGTTTTGGTGCAACTAAGGCAAACTTTGATAGGGCGAATCGATCCCTATATTTATGTACTTTCGAGGTATGTATCGTCGATCCATACTACCTTCCAATATATTTCACTCCCGTAAATATGGTGATTTATTATTTATTTGGAAAAGCACGAAGTAAGTTTTAGTGGTTGAAAGAAAAGAGAAAGAGAGAGAGAGAGAGTGAAGGGAAGAAAAACAAAAGAAAGAAAGATAGAAAGAAAAAGACAAAGAATAATGTTTTGTCGTTTTTATATTTTTCGTTTTCTTCTTCTAGAAAAAGAAAAGAAAAAAAAAAAGAAAAAAACAAAAAAAAGGAACGTTTACTTTTATAAATTACATTAATTAACTGGAGATTAACTGGAGATTATATGAAAATGAACGGGGAAATATATTTCTTTGAGAAGAAGAAGAATAACAAAAAAAAAAAAAAAGAAAAAAAAAATAAATAAAAATAAAAATAAAAAGAAAGAAAAAAGAAAAGAAAAGGAAAGAAAAAGAAAAACGAAAGTGATGTAGAAGATTCTGGAATATCTTTGATGAAGGTTTCGGTCCTTCCATCCAATTCTCTTTTTTCTTTTCCTTTCTTTTTTCTTTTCTTTTCTTTTCTTTTCTATTCTTTTCTTTTTTTGGTGACTGGGTCCTTGCCAAGGTACGTCATTGACGAATAAAAGCTTTGGTAACCATCGATCGGATTCTCTCCCTTTACAGATAGCACGTGTGAGGAAGATACGAGAGAGAAAGAGAAAGAGAGAGAAAGAGAGAGAAAGAGAGAGAGAGAGAGAGAGACAGAGAGAGAAAGATGGTGGTAAAAGGTAGAGATGGTCAAAGAGTCAGAAGGGTAGGTGATATTGGTAGCCGAGATTCGATCTCTACGATCTACGGTGGGATTCGAATGGCGATTGAAAAATAGCGCCGTGTTCGTCGTAGAAAACCTGAGAAATCCCGACGTCGGAACTGCCCCCGTTCAGAAATTGTCCGAGGAGAAGAGAGAGGATTGCGGTGGTACGAGGCTGCCTTTTTCGTGAGGAATATCCGAAGGGGATACCGTACTATCCCTCAAATTCTTTTTCTTTCTTTCTTTCTTTCTTTTTTTTCTTTCTTTTTTTTTTTTTTTTTTTTTTTCTATTTTTTTCCAACCCATAACTTATCCTTCTCTCTATCTCCTTTTTCTTTTTTCTTTTTTTTTCTTTTCTTTTTTAAACTTTTATTAATACGACGATAAAAAAAAAATATTTTCCTTCCTTTCTTTTTCTTCTTTTTTCTTTTTTTTTCTTTTCTTTTTTAATCAACTCGCAAAAATTTACATACACAATGATTATGAAATTTGTTCGATTTTACTTATAAGACGTTTGTTTATTTATTTATATACTTATGTACTTGCGTCCTCTACGTGCCGCGTCATAGAAGCGTAACGTATCATCTTCGTCGTCTTAAGATTAAAAACAGTCACGAAGCAAACGAGGAGATGGCAGGTGGTGGAACAAGAATTGGAATAAAACACGTACGTTTACACATAAAGAACGAGAAAGAGAGAGAGAGAGAAAGAGTGAGGGAGTGAAAGAGTGGGGAGAGGGGACAGTGAACAGTGCGGGGTCAGAGTGTAGGTACGGTGACACTCGCAATTTAGTAGCAATCAAGCGGCCTGAGTATTTTGTAGCCGTCCAGGGAGAGACGATCCAGGAATACAACCGTTTATTCGTCGTTGTCATAGAAGAATTATAAGTCCTCGGGCGCGTACCAACGAAAACAACAACAACAACAACAACAACAACAACAAGCACCAACACTACCACCATCAAAAGCCCCTTTCATCTCTCTTGGTTTGACCACACCTTTTCACCTGGCCGTCGTAGTAGTAGGACCACCGGATGCGTACAACCGAACGTTTCCACATTTCCGCATTTCCAAAACGCTCTCGCACGTTTCGTACGTGGCCAGCCTGATAAACGCGGGGAACGTAGAAACGCTTTCGAAAAAAATCGCCGAACGCTCACGAACGAACGTACTATGTATGTACGAACGAACGAACGAACGAACGAACGAACGAACGAACGAACGAACGAACGAACGAACGAACGAACGAACGAACGAACGAACGAACGAACGAACGAACTGAACGAACGAGCGCAGACACGAAAGCAACCTACACTCGTCGTTTATGTGCCCAGGAAAATTTACGAGCAGGTCGAGAATTTGTGCGGTGTTACAACGTAGGAAAATTTTACTATCGTTCCCAGCTCGGCGATACCGATAACAACCTCTCTACGATGATTAAAAAGAGTCGTTTAGGTAAACGAGGGACATCGGTGACGGTAGGAACGACGATTTAATTAACGCACGACGCGCGTTCTTCGTACTCGCGAATTTTCTGCTACGATCACCGACCCTGCTGCTCCATGCGGTTTGCCTATTTTTCTTTTTCTTCTTTTTTTTCTTTTTTTTTCTTTTTTTTTTTTCTTTTTTTGTTAAATTTGTTTTACTACTCTTTTTATCTTTCTTTTTTCATTTTTCTTTTTTCTTTTTCTCTTTTTTTTTTTTTTTTTTTTTTTTCTTTTTTCTTTGTAATTCTACGAAAGCGTTAAATATGGCTATGATAGTTTTTTTTGTTTTTTTTGTTTTTATTTAACGCTTTATCCTTGGATCGCATTCCTCGTCAGTTCATTTCCCATTTATTTTTCGTGATTTTGCAATGTAACGACACGATAAACGTCGAACGATCCGATCCGATCCGATTCGATCCGATCGATCGATCGATCGACCTATCTATTTATCCATTTATCCATAGATCGTTCTATCGATCGATCGATTGTTCGCGTATCAACTTTATCCGGATTCAAACATTGTCGATTAAATAATGGTGGCTGGGTCGTTTGGAAAGGAGGGGAGGAGCATGGGTTCGATGAAAAAAAAAATACAATAATAAAAAAGGAAGTAAAAAGAAATCCGCACGTAAACGAGGCAGCACAATGTTACGCGTAATCGTTGTCTCGCATGCTGTTACGCGTTCAAAAACAAAAGCCTCGTTTCAATTCTCGTTAATATTTATTTGTCCAATGTTTTACGAGATTTTTTCTTTTTCTACTTTTTTTTTTTTCTTTTTTTTTTCTATTTTTTTCTATTTTTTGTTTTTTAGCAGAAGTTAACACATAAAGATAAATTCTCTTTCGATTTTCATTTTTATCGTATGCTCGTAAAACAAGATTAAGAAGGTGTTTCGACAGATTGAAAGTGTATTACGAGTTTTAAAAAATTAATAATATATCGAAGATATAATAGCGAGCGTGTAGATGATGCAAAAGGGAAATGATCCTGACAATGGTAGAAAGACAGAAAGAGAGAGAGAGAGAGAGAGAGAGAGAGAGAGAGAGAGAGAGAGAGAGAGAGAGAACATCTCTCGGAATTCTATGGACTCAGTCCATCTTCGATAATCGACCTAATTAATTGATCGATTGAACGACGATGCAGCTAAGGATGCCACGTTTAAATGATAAATTAGATATCAGGAAGAAGGTTGACGTCCACATTGTTAAACCTAAGTTTCCGATTCCAGTGAGTCCCGATCATGTTGCCTGCTGTTCACCGTTCGCCTCATGGATAATCGATAATTTCCTTTTAATGAGCCTTCGCTTTAATTACTTTATCATAAATCAAGATAACGTAGACGGAATTTAACTCTTCCTTTGGCTGGCAATTTCTCGTTGCTTTCTTTCTTCCTCTCTCTCTCTCTCTCTCTCTCTCTCTCTTTTTTTCCTTTTTTTCCCCTCTTTTTTTTCCTCTTTCAATCTGTTAATAAACGACGGACGAAGAATTCGAAAGAAGGTTGTTATTTTGTTGATCGTTCGTAGATCTTCCCTCCCCTCCCCCTCCCCCCTCCCCATCGATAGAAGAGTATATTTTCTTGTGGGCACTACTAGCTCTCGTTCTTCTCATAACCTTCGTAATACTTCGAAACTTAGTTTTCACGGTCTACCATTCTGAAAACTTTTCTTTATAAACGTACTTTCGGAGAATTTTGATTCTTCTTCTTTTTATCTCTATAATTTTTAAAGTATATACACACACACGCGCATAGACATAGACATAGACATAGACATAGACATAGACACACACATAAAAAAAACCAGCATATATACGTGCACGGAAGGTAAGGATATACTTACGTCAGCATATTTCAAGATTTAATCCGTAAAAAGAAATATTCTCTCTCTTTCTCTCTCTCTCTCTCTCTCTCTTTCTCTCTATTTCTTTCTCTCTTGAAAATGGTAGGCAAAAGAAGACTCATCCATCGTCCGGTAAAAAGAAAACGCACTCTCGATTCAGCTGACGACGATCAACGAGCGAGCATAATGCTCTGGCGTCCGGTTATGCTCTGATGTTCTCTGTGTGTGTGTGTGTGTGTGTGTATATGTAGGAACATAGCCATTGTTATACACGATCGCAGAAAAATCGCAGCAACTGAGCGTCGCGTTTTGGCTTTCAATATTTCAAATACTTATCGTTCGCAACTCGTTGAGCTACGATTGTAGAAGGAAGAAAGAAGGACGTAAAGAAAGAGAGAAAGAGAGAGATAGTGATAAAGATAGAGGTGATAAGAGAGAGAGAGAGAGAGAGAGAGAGAGAGAGAAAGAGAGAAAGAGTTTAACCAGTACCGAGGATGAAAGAAGAGGCGACGAGATTGGCTCCAGGGTCTCTACTCTTCGGTCCTTTTTTTTTTTCTTTTTTCTCTTTCTCTCTCTCTCTCTCTTTCTCTCGTATAATAGTCACATTTATATCATCTCCTCTCGACGGTTTTGACTTTATAATTTAATGTGAAAATCCTCGAGCGTGCCCTTCTCCATTGCTTTCTCTCTATTTCCTAACCCATGCCCAATATATATATATATATATAATATAATATATCTACAAATGTACACATACCTATCCATACTTATACAGACACACACACGCATATATATATATATATATACTTTCTCTGTAAGCTGTGGAAGAAGGGTTGAGAAAGTATATTGTGGTACTATCCCTTCTTTCTCTCTCTCTCTCTCTCTCTTCCTTTCCTTCCTTCCTTCCGACGGACTCTTCTTCTCTCTGAATTATATGAAACGTATCTGATTTTCCTTAACATAAGAACCCTAAGGCCATCTTCGTAAAAGTAGAGGACCAAATGATATTCTCTTCTTCATCTTTCTCTCACTCTCTCTCCCTTTCCGTGTAGTCGATCCATTATACGAGGAGGGAATATACAATGTGTGCGTGTGCGTGTAATGTCTGTGTAATGTGTGTCTGTGTGTATTCGAGGAAACGTCCATGACGTTTTGACGTTCGTGAAAAGCAGCAAACGGGGAGAAAGAGAGAGAGAGAGAGAGAGAGAGAGGGAAAGAAAAAATGTCCCTTTTCATTCTGGTTTCATGCTCTTAGTGTAGATCGTAGAAGACGATTATACAAGAGAAGTAAGATGTCCGCGAGAGCATTGCCAAGCATTTCTACGGATCGTCGTTTCTTAAAGTCGCCGTTATCGTCGTTGGACTATTTTGCATATTCGTTCTCGTTCCTATTAAGCTCGGCCAAGGAACCCTCGTACATCTATATACCCGTTACCCCTTTAAGTAACGTCTATGGCGAACGGCACAAGCGACCCTTAGAGAATTTTCGTAGCTCGAATGGAACTAAAACGTGATATGCGTTGCATCAAATTTCCTCTTTGTAACTTTATACCATGCTGTACTTCGACGAGAGGACTCTAGAGACGGGATATATTGAAGGATATCAGTGTTGCATGAAAGAAAAAGAAGAAGAAGAAGAAGAAGAAGAAGAAAAAGAAGAAAAAGCTTTGAAAAAGACGATAAGTACCAATCGTTAGAACAATGAAAATTTGTAAAAAACAAAAAAAAAAAAAAGAAAAAAAGAAAAGAAAAAAGAAAATAGATTACTTTTATATAATATTATAGATCAATTTGTTAAATGCAATGTTAAATGAATTTTACTAATCAAGTAATAACCATTCATTAATCTACGATGATCCTTCATGAATAACCAAAGAGAATGTGTGTGTGTGTATGAGAGAGAGAGAGAGAGAGAGAGAGAGAGAGAGAGAGAGAGAGAGAGAGAGAGAGAGAGGACAGAATGAGCCTCGCGATACATCACGCTGCATAGAGCATCCTAGGAGAGATCGTAGCGTTGTGATTAGGAGGTCGTATCAAATAGCCGCATGTAATATGGCCGCAGCCTACTAGGACGAAATACTGTCTACTATCTAACGGTTAATGCAACCTGAGGATATTGACGGTAGTGTATATGAGTATATGTATATTTGTGCAAGAGATAGAGAGAGAGAGAGAGAGAGAGAGAGAGAGAGAGAGAGAGAGAGAGAGAGAGAGAGAGAGAGAGAATGTGTGTATATGTATACGTATATATATACACACACACACACAAACATATACATATATATCATCATCATTGGATATATCCTCGAGAGATTTGATTGCATACACACATATACACACACACATACACAGAGAGAAAATACGATTCGCGAGCTGTCGCAAAGAGGAAACGAGAGTTGTCCTCTCGGAGGGAAGAGAGTTCCTTCCTCTATCTCTTATTTTCGTTTTCTCAGAGTCATACTTTGATATCACCGGAGACAAGAAAATAAGTGGAATATCGTAGTCGAACGGGCCAAGCGAACCGACCGACAGGGGATGACGCCAACCCAGCGTCGTCTTCTATCACTCAGAACCATCCCTATCTATCCATCCGCATCCCTTTTTTCTCGCATTTACTCGGCTTCGATCCCTTAAAAATCGTCCCGGGACATCGTACCGAGCTGACGTTCGGGAACTGACGTTTCGGAATTTCTTTCGAGTCTACTTTATGACGCCAAATTCTTCTTCGTTTTTTCTTTCTTTCTTTCTTTCTTTGTTTCTTTTGACAACGACAACGACGAGTCTTGGACGATGGAATTCAAGACACCCCAGCGGTAGTAACTTCTTCTCTTTCACGAGGACGAAAGAAGAACAAGAAGAAGAAGAAGAAGAAGTAAGAAGAAGGGGAGTAAAAAAATTCGACCCGTAATGTTCGCCGATTTTCTTTTGACGAGGGTAAAATGAGAGTCTATTATTTTTCCCCATCCCTTCCTTTTTCTTTCTCATCTTATTCCTTTTTTTTTTTTCTTCTTCCCCGTTACCTAACACAAAAAATTTTTATTCCCTTTTACGAGAGGAAAAATTAAGACGGACGTTCTCCTTACGAGATATATTATTGAAATAGTATGATACTTACGTTTGTTGTCGTTTATAGAATACTTCAATGGTAATTAGTATGAGAAAGAGAATGAAAGGGAGAGAGAGAGAGAGAGAGAGAGAGAGAGAGAGAAAGAGAGAGTTTCAAATATTGAAACGTCAAAGAGAGACAGTGAATTTCAAGAAACATTAAACAAGAGCCCATCCTTCGACATTACAAGAGCTCAGTCGGCCACACGGGAACCACAAACTCGTCGCATTGCTGTCTGTCGGTTTCGTGGTATCCCATACTCCTATCTCTCTCTCCCTCTCTCTCTCTCTCTCTCTTTCTCTAAATAGCTTGTCCTTATATTCTACGTAAGCTATGTCTCTACCTAGTAGTATACTATTATCTTCTGCTACTACTGTTCCCGTTGTCGTTGCTTCTGCTGCTGCTGTTACTGCTGCTGTTGCTGCTTATCACGTAACTTGGTCATCGCGAACGATGTCGAGAGAGAGAGAGAGAGAGAGAGAGAGAGAGAGAGAAAGAGAGTAAGAGATTCATTTTATAATAAATTTCTATCGTCGTGCTTCGAATGATTGTCTTTCACTCTTGTTTCATCCACCTGTGGATTTCTGCAATCATTTAATCCTCTTACCAACACAAAATACATGAAGATTTTTCTATTACTATCGATGCTATTCAAAAGAAAAGAATTATCAACATTGACCAATTCGAATAACGATGAATAACGAAGTGTCGTAATAATGAAAAACAGTAAAAAAAAAGAAAAAAAAATAGGAAAAGACAAAGAGATAGATAGAGAGAGAGAGAGAGAGAGAGAGAGAGAGAGAAAGAAAAAAGCGATAAAAATTACAAAACGAGAACAGAGAAAACAAAACTGAGAAAAAAAAGGAAGAAGAAATATTTTACTCTCTACCGATCGAATAAAACTCAACAATTCCAGTCGTCGTAGTCGTCGTCAATGTTTGTTATTATTATTACTATTGTTGTTATTGTCGTTGTGTTGAAAACGACGAGCTAAACCAAATGGCGTCACCTCGTCGTCTCGCGATAGTTCGCGAGAACGTATGTATAGTACTGGTCTATTTACTATATCACATAGATGGTATTTACAACGACACGGGTATCCACAGAGAGAGAGAGAGTGAAGCCGCGAGCTAGCTGGATAGCTACCTAGCTAGCTAGCTAGCTAGCTAGCTAGATAGCTCGGTCGCGCGTCGTATCCATTATACGGATGGCAGAGAACGCGTGGATCTGCACACATTGCATGTAACATAGGAGAGATAGACAGAGAGATAGAGAGATAGAGAGAGAGAGAGAAAGAGAGAGAGAGACAGAGAGAGACAGAGAGAGAGAGAGAAAGAGAGAGAGAACGTGTACCTGTATGTTTGCATGAGAGAGAGAGAGAGAGAGAGGCGGATCTATAGATAAGGTAGTCTGTTAGAATAGAACTTTGGGCCCAGCGTGGTAGTCCCAACAGACCACATCAGAGTACATTACCTAACAACGTATTCGAGTGTACGTGTGTGTATATGCCTGAGAGAGAGAGAGAGAGAGAACTAGCTAGTTCAGGTCGCGTCTCTTCCTCCGTCCGAGCTCTCCAGGCGTTGCCATCGTTTCCGACTACGTTACCACCTCCTTCTGTTCCTCCTGCCAGACGCAACCCTTCTCTCCTCACTTAGTACACGCATGGACACCCTCACCGTCACGTTCCTCTTTGCGAAGGAACGTTTGCCACAGCACATTGCTGTGGACATGTAATAAACGTTCGGTTCGATCAGTCCTATTAAACCTGTAATGCACTCCTACTGTGTTGCCGTATTGGTCAATGAAGGAAATGAGAATGTGAGTGAGAAAAAGAAAGAAAGAGAAAGAGAGATTAGGAACGTTTTCAAGTGGAAACTCTTGTAAAGGATATTAGGGGAGGAAAAAATAGACAGAGAGAGAAAGAGAGAGAGAGAGAGAGAGAGAGAGAGAGAGAAAGGGAAAGGAATAGGTAACGAAGATCGCATGGAAGTAAATGAGAATAGCTCGTGTACTCGATTGAACCCAATTACTCCCTTATGCTCTTGGTTCTCTCTCTCTCTCTCTCTCTTTCTCTCTCTCTCTCTCTATCTATCTATCTATCTCTCTCTCTCTCTCTCTCTCATTACAAAATCGTATCCAGGATTGGATTCGCGTCTACACGCGAACCTATCCTCTCCGATAATCCAGCGTCATATTGATACTTTTATGTCCTTTTTTTTTCTCTCTTTTTTCTCTTTCTTTTTTCTCTTCTTACTAATCGTTCGTTCGTTCGTTCGTTCGTTCGTTCGTTCGTTCATTCGAACTTGTTATTACATTAACACTTTCTCAGTTTTCTCTTTGATTTGTACGTCTATATTGATTCGGACAATATATGAAATGGAAATTATATACATTGGTCCAATTAGATGTTAATTTTCTAATGAAAATAATAAACGATTTGGTACGAACATTTTTTTCTCTTTGTCTTTTCTTTTTTTTTTCTTTTTTTTTCTTTTTTTTTTTTTTTTTTTTTTTTTTCTTTCTTTAGAAGGAGAAGGAAATTTTTTTTTTCCTTTTTTCTTTTTTTTTTTTTTTTTTTTTTTTAAGATATCTCGAAAGTCTCGATGTATTATTCGTGCCAGTCGCGTTTGTTCAGATTTTCTTCGTGTCTTTTGCTAAGATGTGTTCGAGCTTAACGCGACGAGAAAGTATCTGGCGATCTAAGTCCTGCTCTTTTACCTCGTGGTACGATCTAGTGACATTAAATATGGTTTAAGGTAGAATAGGAGAGCCCCTCGAAAGGCATTCGTATCAGTTAACACTGGTGAGGATTGGTCCTCCCTTTTCTAGGTGGTAGTTGCAGGAAATGAATGCCGCCTACAACTATCGTTTCCTTCAAGTCCCTTGAGGAAAAATATCGAACGGGTTCTAATGTCTTCTTCTCATTCGGCTTTTTCTTTTTCAACACAGAGAAGAAGTACATTTTCCTTTCACATCGGCCCGTCGAAGTATATCCTACGAATAGTTTTACGATTATTATTTTTTCTCTTCTTTTTTCTTTTTTTTTTTCTTTTTTCTTTCTTCCTACTTTATCGCAGTCTCCTAGACTTTGTTCTTAATTATGTTCTCATTTAGAAAACTCGTTCTTCTTTATTTTCTTTCTTCTTCCAACTCCTTCTTTCTTCTTTTTTTTTTTTTTCTCTCTCTTCCTCTTCCTTTTCTACTTCTACTTCTTGTAGTATTGTAAATTTTCGTAATTCAACGTTTAATATCGAGGAAATATTTCATGAAAGGAATCGTCCCAATATGCAGTAAAAAATCTAAATAAGTCAGGTTGGCTGGAGTTTCTCGTAAAGTACACTTATGTTGGGTCTGCGATAGAAGGACTTTAACACCAGTATAGAGCGGGAGCGTTCGCCAGTATCCGGTCCCTCTCCCTTTTTCCCTTCATCTTCTATACTCCCTTACCCTTTTCCACCGTTAGATTTTCCCTTCCTGCCTTCATAACTATCCCGAGGGTGAGTTTGGCCTGAGGCCAGAGCGAGCGTAGCCTCGGGGTCGCTGTTCTAGATCTTCCTAGAGAGGGAAGGGTCGAAAAGGGAGTGAGAGAAAGATAGATAGATAAAGATAGATAGATAAAGATAGAGGGATATATATATATATATATATATATATATATATATATAAAGAGGTTGAGAGAAGACGTGGGGTGGGGGGGTGACGGGGTGAAGAGGTGTGGAAGCAGAAACGAGAGGAGGTAGTAACGCCGAGTTCTGGTATTTACGGTCATTTTTACGGCCAACTACGCTTCGCTATATAATTGCCGTGGTCTACCCGGTATTTTAAGAGCTTCCCTAAACTTGGATCTATCCAACATTTAGCACATAGCTAAACCGGTATAGAAGTTCGTGCCAATCCTTTCGTATCTTTTAATGTGCAGCTAGTATATCAGGAAATATGCATGCCAATAAGATTCGACGAATAGTATTAGTCGACATAATAGTACGCTCTCAATTATTATCTACTAAGAGAACGTTCACTAGTTTATATGTGTTTATTATAACTTTATATATGCGTATGCATATATATACGTATATATATATATATATATATATATATATATATATATATACGTATTCGAACAGACTAAAAATATCCAAGTTTCTTCAGATTGGATTCGCTTAAAAACGAATGAACTCTTCTAATTATTGTCCTAATTGTAAGATCGTGATAAACAAGATATTATCGATAAATATCGCTTTATTCGAAGATTTTGTAATTCTTCTTAGAAATTTACTCTCTTTCTCTTTCCCTCTCTCTCTCTCTCTCTCTCTCTTTCGTTCTTTTTTTTTATTCCCCTTTCGAAATGAACGAAAAGATAAAAATCTTCTTTTCTATTCAAGAAGGAATATATCTTCCGAGGGAGTAGATGGCGGCTTGAAAAGTTCTGAGGTCGGCGGCCTCGAAGAAATTCGTTTCGTTATGAAAATGTAATTTTATCGTGGCCGATGCACCTCGAGAAAGTAACGCTTGCGAACGATGCAACAAGCAACGGACACAACGTTACTTTTGCTGTTGCTGTTGCCGTTGCTATTGCTCCTGCTCTGTTGTTGCTTCTTTTACAAAGGGAATTCCATTGGCCACATTCAACGGTTTCCGTAATATTTTAGCCGCACTCTCCTCGAATTAAGGTACCCTTTACCTCACGACTCCTCGTGCAAGCTCGTAACCTCGCGAAACGAGCTTCTCTATCTTTATCTTTCTCTCTCTCTCTCTCTCTCTCTATCTCTGTGTGTGTATGTGTGTATGTGTGTCTATCTGTCCTTTTCTTTTTCTCTTATACACACTCTTTCTCCCATGACGCGTACCAAGGCAAGCGACTAAAATGGAACACTTAAGGATTCTTTTCCCCTCTTTGCCCGACAAGTAAAGTACTACGAGACCTTGCTCTTCACCAAAGAGAAAGAGAAAAAAGAGAGAGAGAGAGAGAGAGAGAGAGATTCTGGCGTGAAGTTAGCCTCAAAGCCCGTTTTACGATGTCGTCGTCCTTTCGATAAAAAACTTACAACCCCTTCAAAGTCTACCACCTTCTGTTCCGTCTCTCTCTCTCTCTCTCTCTCTCTCTCTCTCCACACTCTCTTTCTCTCTCTCTCTTTTTCTTCGCTCACTTTATTTCTCTTATTTTTCTTGGAAGTCTTCAACAAGAAACACTCGAACTATCTTTTACGTTCGCTCGGAACCTCTTGTTTTCTCACTTTCCTTTTTCTCTTTCTCTTTTTCCCCCTTAGGGATCTAGGAGAGAGAATAGTAGTACCTCTGGTAGAATACACGTAACTACCTTCAAAATTCGACCAGGACGATTTGCTCGGGGTTTTTTTTTTCTTTTTTTTTTCCTTTTTTTTTTTCTTTTTTTTTTTTCTTTTTTTTTTTCTTCCCCCTTCGAGTCCTCGCTCGTTATCATCCAGCACCAGTAAGAGGGGAAAATAAGTTTTGGAGAATGGTTGGTGGAAGAGGAGGAGGAGGAGGAGGAAGGGGAGAGACGAAAGAAAAAGAGAGAGAGAGAGAGCTTGGGCGTAGCGGAGTGAGTACGAGAAGAAAAAAGTCAAACGACCGAGTAAACCCGAAAATTTGTCGCGAGAAAAAGATACGTCGGACAAAGCTTTGCTAATGCACACGGACAAGTACGCACGTGTGCAAATGCACATACACACCCACACACACGCACACACACACACACACATACACACACATACTCTGTTATTTATACACTTTTCTATCTACATTTTGCACCATGAATATGTGAATATTCCTATATATATATATATATGTATTTTATGTATGTACATACATACGTATGTATACAGAATGGCAAAGAGAGAGGAAGGAACACGGACACCAACGAAGCACGTAATTTGTCATTCTTCTCGGCAGCGTCATCTACGTACATTTTCCCCTCTTTTCCTCCTATTAATCCGTCCTCTCGTCTGGCGGCAAGTCGTGTTTTCCGTGCAATTTCATTAAGCGCAATCGAGGAGTCCCATTTCGATTATATAATATAGCTTCATTGACCACCAAACTAAAGAGAGAGAGAGAGGGAGAGAGAGAGAGGGAGAGAGAGCTAGGGGGGGGAGGAGAAAGGTTAAAAGAGGAGGTGAAACGGGGTAGATGGTTAGGGAGGGTTAGGGAAGTAGCAATCTTACTAATGGCCAGGTCGTAAAATGAAAGAGAGAGAGAGAGAGAGAGAGAGAGAGAGAGAGAGAGAGAGAGAGAGTGAGAGAGAGAGAGAGAGAGAAAGTCAACGCGTAATGCATAAATGACGAGCAATAGCCAAGAATAATCTCTAAACTAAAATGTCGTTGATCGAGTTTCGAAACATCAAATGACGTTTGTCAAAGTTCCTTCTCGATGTATAATATATCTTTGAAATTTAGCGGCTTACGCAATGACAAAACTAAATGAACTTTAATCATTTCTGTCGCGTTTGCCTTTATGTATATATCAGGCTTCCTCCATTTATCGTCCTTCGAATGATTTTCTCTCTCTCTCTCTCTCTCTCTCTCTCTCTCTCTCTCTCTCTCTCTCTCTCTCTCTGTGTGTGTTTCATAGGTCATTACTAAAGAAAGTACAGCCAGTTATAGAAGTCCCAATATCTAACATTAATAACGAATTTAATGGTTCTCGGTGTTTCTTATAAAAATGAAACGAAATCTAATCGAATCGAGTCGAGTCGAGTTGAGTTGAGTTGAGTTGAGTTGAGTTGAGTTGAGTTGAGTTGAACCTATAGGCAACGAACCCCGTGTGGTTCGAAAAGGTGATTGTAGAAGGTGCCGGACCGTTTGGTCCTAACCAAGGGCTGAAACAATCGTCGTATTGTTAGCGTCGCAATCCGGAGTTTCTCAGGACAATGGTCGTACCCAAGCACATATCACGAGTTGCCGACTATTCTCTCTCTCTCTCTCTCTCTCTCTCGCTCTCATTCTCTCTTTCATTCTTTGTCTCTCTCTTTCTCTGTCTCTTCACCTTCTCCCTTTCCACTTGTCCCTCTATGCGACGGTACCTATATATCTCGCTATCAAGCGAATGGAACAATGAGAATCAAAGAGGTACGCGTTTCCTGTCTCCTCGAAACGGGCCACCTTTCTATTTATCTCTCTCTCTCTCTTTCTCTCCCTCTCTCTCTCTCTCTCTCTCTCTCTCTCTCTCTCTCTCTCTCTCTCTCTCTCTCTGTATTTCTTTTTATTTTTCTTCAGCTAGCCTTTCTATCTTTTTATTTTCTTTTTCCTTTCCTTCATACTATTCGCTTTTTTTCTCCCGTTAATACTACGATTATCGTAAGCACTGTCCTTTATTTCAAGGGACATCGTCGAACAGGCGTGAACATTATGTTGTAACTTCTACTTCGAACAATAAGATTTGCTATAATATTTTAAGTAAGAAAGAGAGAGAGAGAGAGAACCGCGAAGAGATCGCTTACTCCGGCTTAATGTTACTCTATAGTTCTACTTTTACGATCCAAAAGAATAACAATAACAAAACTAGAAATTTGGGTTGTAGGACGATATGAAAAAAAAAAAAAAGAAAAAGAAAGAAAGAAAGAAAAATAAACAAATAAAACAAAATAAAAAATAAAGAAACAAAGAGAAATAAAAATAAGTAAAAAGAAAGGAAAATAAAAAGAGATGTCTCGGTTGGCTTAAATTCGATGCGATTACGTACGACGAAAATTCTCTTATCTCTTTATCTCCTATGAAACTTACGGAACAATGGTAGAGAAAAGGGAAGAAGAGGATTCGTGAGGAGGATTGAAACGAAGGGAATGGGAAAACGGCGCAAGGATTGTCTATAAGAGCGGACCATGTCTTCATGACATGGTTTCCATGAGAACAACATGTTTGCCGAGGTTGTTTTGTGTCAGATACGAAAAGGGTACACGACTCACGGATTAACCAGCGTTCCTGCTTCGGTTTACGAACGAGTCGGGAACGAGAACCATCGAGACCAAAGTAACAGCAACGTAAGCAAGAATAGCACCGGTACCACCATCACCATCACACCATCGCCACCGATCGCTGGCGATGCAGCTTACCACCTCAGGCACAATAAGTGCCCTTTATCCGCGTCGTTACCGCTCGAGCAATTCTTTCCATTGAACCACTTTGCCCCGTCGTTTGTAGCCAATCTCCCATGAAATCGAAATCCACTGCTAGTTTTAGCATCTCTTTAGCGGCTAAGTTTTCCGTTTTATCGTTTTATCCATTTCTTTCTATCTTTATCTATCTCTCTTTCTCTCCCTCTCTCTGTCTCTATATATATATACATATGTATGTATGTATCTTTTACATTGTTATATATTTTCTTTAAAATATCAGAATTATCAATGATATTTCAAACGAGTTCTCTCTGTTTCCGTCTCTCTTTCTTTCTTTTTTTCTTTCTTTCTTTCTCTTTAATTCTCTGTGTCTCTCTTGATTTCTCTTTCTCTCTTCGTTTTATCACATTTATAAAGATTTAACGAGAGATTTCTAAGCCGATCAGAATTTTTTTTTTATTCTTACGAAAGAATTCCAAAAGCTATATCACGTGATCCTCTATTTTAATATTTTCATATTCGTTCGTATTGGTGAGTTCTTGTTCAATAAAAATTTTGACATTCTTGACGTCGAGTGAGCCGACGTTCTTCGGGCTAAAATCGTAACTATAGGAGTCTGGGAGAAAGGGTTTTGTTCGAAAGAGAGAGAGAGAGAGAGAGAGAGAGAAACGAGAGAGAGAGAGAAACGAGAGAAGCATGAAGAAAAGACACACGGAGTGTTTTCTCAATACGTACACATGATCGTTTTCTATTTGTCGAATGGACGAAAACGTGGGTCGGGACGATTTCTTACAAAAAAAAAAAAAAAAAAAAAAAAAAAAAAGAAAAAAAAGAAAAAAAAAGAAAAAAAAGAGAGAAAAGAAAAAAAGAAGAAAAAAACTTTCTCACGTCGGACGACTCTAGCAGCACAGATTCGATGGAAGTTTCATTGAAATTGTAAAAGGAAGATCGGAGGTTTAGTAAAGGTGTAAAAGCTATTGATAGAGTATTGGAAAGGGTTGAATGGTTTGTTTCGGTTGAACGAGGTAGGTAGGCCGGAAGTGCCAATACGCCCGGATATAAATCTTTGACTTCGATTCGATTAGACGGACATAATTTACACGCGCGAACACGTTTATGTTTGTATGTTTCTCTATACATGAATGAGTGTGTATATGTGTATATGTATGTGTGTGTAAGAGAGAGAGTAATGTCTGTGTTTTATCGTCTGTGTACACCCAGTCACGCTTCGTCGCTTGACGAAAGAAGAAACGAGGAAGAAGAAAAAGATAATGGTCGAAAGGTTCTTTTTCTTCTTGTACATCTTTTTTTTTTCTTGTTATTTATTTATTTAATTTATTTTTTCTTTTCCTTCTATTCTTTTTATTTTCTTTTTTCTTTCCCTCTCTCTCTCTCTTTCTCTCTCTCTTTCTTTCTCTTTCTTTTTTTATCGTCTCTGGAATCCGACGACTTTCATGAAAACAATTGCCTATCCAGCATAAATCGTCGACGATATATATATATATATATATATATATATATATATCGATTTATCGGCTCTTAAATTTTCCAAGTACGACAGATACTACCAGCAAAGAAATACTCATTCCCTTTTCGTCCTTATCTTTTAATTCTTCGCACGTGTTAGTTTCTAATCTTCTTGAACGAGAATCGATTTATTTGACGATTAATAATTTAATATCTAAATATCTAAATATTAAACAAAGTATGTATTAAAAGATTAGAAAAAAAAAAGAAATAGAAACCTAATGTGTCAATCTATCCATCTAAATATATATATATATATATATATATATATATATATATTATATCTACATACGTATGTATGTATGTATGTATGTATGTATGTATGTATATATGTATATAGACGTAATACGATCGGAGATCGTCGATCGTGTAAAGAATTGTAGACATTTATTAAATTCAAAAATCACAGGTATTCGTCTGTCTAATGTCAATGTAAACGGACTTTGAATAGTTAGTTTATATAGAGAAAAATATTTTTCTTTGAAAATGTAACTACACTCGTTGCATAGATCATGGATCGGATAAAACGAACGAACGAACGAACGAACGAACGAACGAACGAACGAACGAACGTAGTAAACGACATGGTGGGTGCTCTAGTAAAAATCCAACCGGGTAAAGTTTAGAGCTGCATGACGATTTTGTCGACGGACGACACAATAGCTTGTTACGGGACAATGGGTTAGTAGTAGGGATAAATTCGGGGCGAATTTAATTATGAGACGCCTTCGGGGAGACACCGAGAGGCGCGGTCAGAAGAGAGAGAGACAGAGAGAGAGAGAAAGAGAGAGAGAGAGAGAGAAGGAAAAGGGATAGCGTGAAAACCTTGGCTACGCTAGATGAAGAAGAAGAGCACGTGAAAGAGAGAGATAGAAAGAAGGGAAAGAACACACACTCTCTCGGGATAAATTCAATGCTAGCTAATTTTACTCTGGATGCATACAGATACACACACACACACAGACACACACACAAAGATATCTCGAGAATTGTCTCTACTTTTCTCTTCCTTCCTTTTTCTTTTTCTTTTTTTTTTTTCTTTTTTCTTATTTTCTCTGTCTCTCTCTTTCTCTCTATTTCTATCTATCTTTTTTTCTTTTTTTCACTTCGCTTCGCTTTTTATCGTCTCCCTTTTTGAATTCCTTAGTAGTAAGTGAAACCTTTCGACTCTCTCTCTCTCTCTTTCTTTCTCTTTCTCTCATATTTTCTTCTTTTTCTCTCTGTTTCTCTTTCTTTTCGTTGATCGAGCAACGAATCGAAACTATGCAATCATTCTGTCCTTATTTTTTCTCTTCCTTCCTCTTTCTTCTTCTTCTTCTTCTTCTTCTTCTTCCTCCGCCTCCTCCTTTACCCTACCTTAGAAAGGCACTTTCATAAATATTCAAATTCGCTCGCGTGGCGTCCCACTGTGACTCCGAAATTTCCGGACGATTTCGTTCTCTTCGAGTCGAGTTTGCGCCTTTGAAGACGAGATAAACCCATTTCATTAATTCGTACTACGAAAGAGAGAAAGAGAAAAGACCTATCGTTGGTACGATTAATAAACGAGTAACAATTGTCATATAGAGCTTATCTTTAACGCGATGCTGCTCTTTCGCTTTTCCTTTCTATTGTCTATCTCCTTCCATTGTGCTATTTGGCTTTGTTACATTTTCTTAAAAAAAAAAAAAGATGTACAAATTTCGATTCAAGATTAGTTTTTCATTAGAATTAAGCCTCGTCCCTTGTCATTAATTAACGAAAAGAATATTGAAAATTTCAAGGTAATACAAGTCCAATGTGTTTCTACGATTATTAATCGAAGAAAAGCTAGAAGATTTTCTGGCTTCTTGGGCCGAGATGGTGATGAATGGTGGTGGTGGTGATGGTGGTGGTGGTGGTGGTAGAGGTGAGGGGAGGGGGAATGGAAAATTATGGACATTGAGGTACAACGAATGAAGTAATATCTATACTATGGTATAGAGATAGAATAAGAGTACGATGAAGAAAGAGCGATGGGAAAAGAGAAGACAGCTCCGAAAACTCAACTTCGAAACGTTCTCCATTATAGTTGCCAACTCTGTAGTAATAACATTAGGTATTTTAATAAGAGGGTGGAAGGGAAGGGAAGGGAAGGGGGTGGACTAAGAACGAGAAAAGAAAATCTCTCCTTTCTCTCTTTACTTCTCTATCATTTACATTTATATCGTGACTTACGTGATCCGTGTCTTTGCTTTTCTCTTTCTATATTTTATATATATATATATATATATATATATATATATCTTCTTTCCTCTCGAAGTAGTAACAGTAGATAAAAGAGGACGAGATGAGAGATTGGTCGGTTCCTCCCTTCTCATCTAGACATACTTCCCATCTAGTCGATACTCACGAATTCTCTCGGCTTTTTTATTTGTTTTTATTTATTTATTTCTTTTTCTTCTGAGATTTTCTTTTCGGAAATATTTCTTTTCTTTTTTTTTTTTTTTTTTTTTTTTTTAAGACAATTTTCGACGAAACGAGATAAAAATTCTTGTCGATATTGCAAGAAGATTCGTGTCTAAAATGTGAATAAAAACAAATTCGAGAAATCGGATTCCATATGGGATTTTTGATTGCAATGATAAGATTTTTCTTATTTCGCTTGACGTTTTATCCTATACGAAATCGTCATAATCGAAATCGCATCGAGAATTATTCCCATCCTACTACAATCCTGCACGTAAGAATCCTGTTGTTATTTCGACATGAAGTAGATATCCCATTGATATCACAATTTTCTTTCCTTTTTATTCTACCACAGTATATACGTCAAGTTTTATTTATTTACTTTTTGCAAATGTTTCATCATCATTTTGTTTTTCTTTCTTTCCTTCCTTCCTTCCTTTTTTCTTCCTCTTTTTTTTTTTCCTTTACGTTCTATCGATCATTGTTTTTCATCAATATATAAGTAAATAGTGTAATACAAGTTGATAAAATATCAGTCAGAAGATAAATTAATCAAAGATTTTAAATTTGATCATGAGCCATCAACTAAGTGCGTGTATTATATAGTGATATTTTTTTTTCTTTCTTTTTTCTATTTGTTTTTCCTTAATAAAAGTTTTTTCGCTTTCGAAAAGCGGCTCTTACGGTGGGGGCCCTTTAACGTTTTTCGTAGTTACTGATCTCGGTAGATAACAAAACAATCCATCGTAACGGGACGGAACCATTCATCTTGCATCGTAGAGGATTAGAGACGGCAGGAGAGTTTTCCATTTATAAGAAAATACGTTCGCGGGTAATTCTCCACGGTTGAGAGAGAGAGAGAGAGAGAGAGAGAGAGAGAGAGAGAACGACTTGGTCTTTCCTTTTTCCTCTCTCTTTTTCTCTTTCTCTCTCTCTCTCTCGTGGTTAGCTTGTCATTGTCGCGGTTTGAGGAAAAGAAAGAGTAGGAGGAGGATGAGGAGGAGAAGAAAGAGGAAGAAGAAGGTACTTCCTCGTTGAAAAGCCTCGCGTTCGATGCTAGTAAGTAACTCGTATTTATCATCGTGAATTATGACGGGCGATGTTGAAAATGCCGAATGAGTAACGGTAACACGAGCTCCTTTCTCCCTTCCATCTCCCTTCCTTCTCCCATCTTCGTCTTAATAAATTTGCATTTGCCCGTAAATCAAAGGCACACTATCGCCCTTATTAAAGAACGAGAACGCGAACGCGTGGAGAATGAGAGGGGGGGGGGGAAAGGCTGCTCTTAATACTTGTATCCATGATACGTTGCCGATTACGAAATGTTTTGTCTTATCGATTTACGGTACGTGAATGAGAGTTAAGAAAAAAAAAAAAAAAAAAAGCAAAAGAAATATTAAAAAAAAGAAAAGAAAATTAAGAAGACAAAAAAGAAATGGTTCATCCTTTTAACGGGATATAAATAAATACTGATAATGGTGATGATAATGATGATGATAATAATAATAATAATAATAATAATTATAATTATAATAATAATAGTAATTATAATAATAATGGCGCTGATAAGAATAATAATAAACAATTCATCATCGTTTTATTGTAACGTACCTACTTTTCAGGATTTCAATATTTAATTTTCAAATATCAATCATATTAATCGAACGTAAATGTTTATTTTACGTATTATATTTTACTTAATCAAACTCAATTTATACTCTCTCTCTCTCTTTCTCTCTCTATCTCTCTCTTCTTCCTCCCACATACATATACACATGGGTGGGCGTTTTACGTTCTATTTTTTTTTTCTTTTTTTTTAATCATTTAAATATTGCATTAAAAGAACAATGACCGATCGATTTCATTCAAGTTTATTAATAATTAATAATAATGCTTATCGTTGGATTTCGCGGATCAGAAGTTTCGTCGAAATTACCAATCACATCCTTGACTAATGGCGTAGTAAGATCTCTCGTGGGTTTTCTCTTCTTCGAGAGCTCGCGTGATTAATGAGAGCTAATGATACCGATGTCAGCCGCAGAAACGGCTTCTAAGTCGTTCCTTGCATCAGCCGGATCCTCTCTTTGTTACTGTCTAATCGAGATCTCGATTATACGTCACGCTCACGCTCTAGTAGAGTAATAGTAGACGGTTTAATAGCCTCCAGCGAATATTCGTACTGTGTAAACGATCCTTTTTCCGAGGATCGAATTTCTTCTCCTCTAATGACGCCAAAGTCTACGTCTCTCTCTCTCTCTCTTCTCTCTCTCTCTCTCTCTTTCTCTCTCTCCTTCTCTCTTATTCCTTGCTAATCATTTTTCATCGTCCTTCATATTATTAAATATATTACTTTGTAATATAATTAGAGTAAGATACGCTTATTTCATTTTGTACGAATTAATGGGATCGTTTTAATACTACCATGTTTCATCTTAATTCGCTTAATTATAATTTATTTATTAAATCTAAATTTTATTCGGGTAACCTTTTTTTTCTTTTTCTTTTCTTCTTTTTTTTTTTTTTTTTTTTTTTGTTTTTAGTTGTACGTATACAGTAATAAGAATAATCGTCAGACTTCGTTTCGTATAAATAAAAATTATATGTAATTACGGTGTAAATATATTGTGTGTTTCTTAACAAACGGTGTATAATTTATTAAATAAACGTTCTCTCTCTCTCTCTCTCTCTCTCTCTCTCTATCTCTCTCTTTCTTTCTAAGTATCGATTTACGATGCTCGAACTATTTACAGTATCGGCGGACTTCCTTCAAAAGTTAGGAATCAAACTGTCTTAATTGGTGGAGTTTCTCCAAGCAAGCACCGTTTCAAAATCGGATCATAGCCAGAAGCATGGAGAAGGAGGAACCGCGAAAGAGAGAGAGACAGAGAGAGTTTCCTTCTCTACTAACTTAGTCATCGAGTCACTTCAAAGTCAAGTAATTCATTTTACTAGAGTATGTCGACTTAGACTTAGTTTTGCTCTCACGTAAGTGGTCAAATATGTCGAGATTAAATACGTAGAGTTATTTTGATTTACGTTGTTGTCTTCGAAAATGTTACTTATAATTCGCGTGTACTAATTTTATAAGTAGACTCTTTTTCCTCCCTCTCTCTCTCTCTATATATATATATATATATATATATATATATATATATATATACGATTATGTATTATATAATATACATGGGGTATAGATAAATATGGCTGTATGCGCTATTACTGGCCAAGGGAAAGGCAGGCAATACTTAAACGATTGAAAAAAAGCTTATCAGTATGTGTTGCAACTTGCAACTTGCTGCTGGCTGCACCATTTGATTAATAGCTCTTCTTCGTCGCGTAAAACTGCCAACGAAGGAAGATGTTACAGGCTAGTGAGAATGAAGAAGGGATGTATGAATTGGTTGCCCGTTCGCTTGGTAGGTCGATCGGTCGGGGTCAGATACGGTCAGGTGACGATTTCGAGCGTGCACTGAAATGTCGATTTATAATTACTAACTATCAGCGACTTTTTCATGCCATTTTCTCTCTCTCTCTCTCTCTCTCTCTCTCTCTCTCTCTATCGCTCTCTTTTTTATGGATTCTTGGTAACGGATGTACATTAAGACGAATAAGCGCGATAATTAGGTCGAATCACGTTTGAGGAAACGAACGTTTGATGCAGACGGTTTTGGATGATGCGGAAGATGAAACGACTCGAGAGAAAGAGAGAAAAAGAGAGAGAGAGAGAGAGAGAGAGAATAAGAGATAGAAAGCAGAATCGGAAGGGTAACTAATGGACGTTTTACGGCGTCAATTATACACCGTCATAAAATATGAATAATTGCTCGAGATTATGGCCGTGCAAGATTTCCACTAGTGCCTTCTTCTCTCTTTCGACTGCAGAATCGTAAAATATAATGCGCCGGTGTAAAAGTGCGAAATGCTTAGTCAGCTCGTACACTTGGCTATGAACTGTCTTCGTGTATCGCTCGTTAAACTTTTCAAATTTACCTCTCTCTCTTTTTCTGAGATAGAGACAGAGACAGAGAGAGAGAGAGAGAGAGAGAGAGAGAGAGAGAGAGAGAGAGAGAGAGAGAGAGAGAGAGAGTTAGGGTATCTATCCTATGCATATCGTCGACTCGGGACGAGTTTGCTAGACTAACGGAATGATGTTGAGTTTCTTCATGGCTCGTACGATTTAAATATTCCATCTCGTGGGAATCGTAAGAGATTGATGGTAATTTGAACAAACATAGCGAATTTTTATTTCTCTCTCTCTCTCTCTCTCTCTCTCTCTCTCTTTCTCTCTTTCTCTCCCTCATTCATCCTTTTTCTCTGCCTCTCTCGATTTTTGTTTGATATATTTGTGTATCGTTTCACGTTAATTAATGAATGATTGATAGAGATTGTTGATAATACATGAAGTTTCTAACGTTATTTTTGTTGAAAATAACGTGACCGATCGAAAATTTTTATTTCTTCATTTTAGTGATAGAACAGGAAGGTTAAATATTTCAAAACTATGATTACTCATGCATGCTTTATTCTTCTCTCTCTCTCTCTCTCTCTCTCTCTCTCTCTCTCTCTCTTTTTCTTTTTGTTTTGGTTGTTTCTCATATCTTTCCGCACGCGCGTGCATGGTCGTTTTTTTTTCCTCTCTTTCTTTTTCCTTGTCTTTTTTTTTTCTTCCCACCCCTCCCCCCCACGCCTCCCCCGACCACACTCCTCCCTCCCCCCCACGCCTCCCTCCGACCACACTCCTCCCTCACCCCCACGCCTGCCCCCGACCACACTCCTCCCTCCCCAAATAGGTACGGATAACAGAGCAAAACGGACGGTCCGTTCTTGCGTATAAGTTCCGTTATGGCACTCGAGCGCGTTCGTCCCGATTTTAACAGGCCAGGCGTTCCTGATTTCGTCCAATTCGCATTCACGAAACGCACCCCGACTTTCTACAGTGCCACAAGCCATATGTGCAAAACGAACGCATGTGCCTCATACATCCCATCCCCTTCTACTTTCTCTTTCTCTCTCTCTCTCTTTCTCTCTCTTTTTTCTCTCTTTTGGTTTTCATTCCAACACCGATGGAAGATTCGAAAATCTCGATCGACTGGAATCGAACTTTAAAATGATCCGGTCTGACGATCTCTCTCTCTCTCTCTCTCTCTCTCTCTCTCTCTCTCTTTCTCTCTCTCTTTCTCTCTCTCTCGCTCTCTCGACACATACGCTAGAAACGTATTCAAATATGTGAAGTTCCTTCCACGAAGTGAATGTCTGCCACCGCGAACCTTTTTCTTTCCATCGCTTTCAAATATATTCGTATGGGCTTTCACCCGGCACTCAGTAATGCGAAACTCAGGTTTCACTTTTTTTTTTCTTTTTCTACCCTTCCCTAACCCCGCTCTTCTTCAACCCCCTCCCCATCCCCCTTTTCCCTATCTCACCATTCTCCTATACTTTTCTTACCCCTCTACTTTCTCTCTATTTCACTTTTCAACCCTCATTTCTTTCTTTCTTTCTCTTTTCCTTTCTTCTCTTATCCTTTTTTTTCTCTTTCTCTCTTTCCTTAAATCGCTACGAATCGTTCGTACAAATTAATTGAATATATATACATATATACATATATATATATATATATATATATATATATATGTATATATATTGTTTTTACTGTTTCCACGTTGGTAAATTATTCGCTAATTAACTGTTCGACCTTTGTTTTCTATTTTTATTTCTTCCTCTGTGTTTTTTTTTTCTTTCTTTCTTTCTTTCTTAATTTATACTTAGATAAGTTGCATGAAATATGCCTTTTCTATGCGCGATAAAGCTCGAAAAATGTAATAGTTCCTTTTTTTTTTCTAGCGTTCTTTTTTCCTTTTCTTTCCGTTTTTTTTTTTCTTTTTTCTTTTTTTTTTTTTTTTTTTTTCTCATACTCACTACTCGGATCGTAAAATTTTGATTATCTTTTGTTTCTCGCCATACGAGATAGAAACATAACGAAATAGTCGTGGTTACTGGTGGTACGCGGAGATATTAAAAGAGAGAGTACGACGTGTAATCCCAGAGGACAAAAGCGAAACGCGTGCCTCGGTAGAAACGTGTAAAACTCCTTCCTCGTATAAGCCTCCAAATGGGATTCCATGAGCAACGACAACGAAAACGCGTATGTACCGGACATATATACGGTATCAGTATACTCTTTTATTTTTTCCTGTTCTTTTTTTTTTTTGAGGGGGGAGGTATTTTTTTTTTTTTTTTTTTTACTTTTTTTTTTTTTTACTTTTTTTTTTTTTTTAGCAGCTTCCATCTCTCCGATATAAACTCGATCCGATTCGATTCGATTTGATTCGATCTAATACGATTCGATCCGATCCGATCCGACCGATCCTCTTCTCGGTTGGTATGCAAAGCCGTGTTCTCATCTCGGCAAAGAATTCGATCGTATTCCATCTTTTACGATGTCGCGAACCAACAACTACTATCGGAACACGTAAAAGTTTTAAGTTACAACACCACTACCGACGATTTTACAACGACGAAAAGCCCTTTCAAATCCTGGATATCTTTCTATTTCACTATACCCGTCTGTTTCTAATCATATTATCATTACACACGCCTTTTGCCTTTTATCCTGGTTATTTGTCTAATTTATTTAATTTATTATACCGCATATATATATATATATATATATATATATATATATTAACGAGTATATTTTTTCGTTTATTAAATAATCTACTACTTATAGAATTCAAAATTGTATATCTATATACACACACATATATATTATATTATATGTATGGATAGGATTAAACTAAGGTCGACCTTTAAATGCGATAAGTAATAAATTTAAGATATGAACGAAAATATACGTTTGACATATTCCTGCGATAAATATGTCTATCAAAATTTTATAAAATACATTTATAAAATATATTATATAATATAATATTTATAGAATTTATCTACAAAAAAATAAACATCCATATATATATATATATATATATCTTCTATTTTAATTTTCATCTCGTAAAGTAAAAAACTATAATAAAAAGGTATAGTAGAAAAGTAAACTTTTCCTTTTCCTTTCCATCTCTTTATTCTTTTCATGCGAGTTATAATCTAAATCCCCCGATATAGTATTACTCTCTTTCTCTCTCTCTCTCTCTCTCTCTCTCTCTCTCTCTCTCTAAATATATATATATATATATTTTCCGGCATCCAACAGGCACCCACACCTTTCGTGCCAGTAAAGTGTCTTTAGCATTATTAATACTAACTGGGAGAAAGCGTTAGCAGGATCGAGGGATAAGCTTCGAGGTGGAACGTACTAAAGCGTACGAGCAGAGCCAAGGTATATATGATGGAATTGCGAAAGCTAGAGACGTCTTCTCTACTCAACTATCCCTTCTATCTCCCTCTCTCTTTCTCTCTCTCTCTCTCTCTTTCTCTCTCTCTGTCTGTCTTACTCGATCTCAACACGACTTCCATCCTCTCTACTTTACTCGCTTATATATCTAACACGAGGTTGGCCTAGAAGCGATCCTTTATACGTTCCGCTGTATCATAAAGTCATCTTACGATCGGCACTTACTCTTACGTCGTTAATTTTCTTCTTCGGTGTATTTTAACGTAACACTATCGACTCTTCCTACAACTACATACAACCTACGATGGGTGTTGTGTGGCTATGGCTCGTTCGATTCTGTCACGGGAAAGGAAAATTTCAAGATGGATAATCGTTTTTTTACCCCGATCTTTTTTTTTTCCTTTTCTTTATTTTTTTTTCCTTTCTCCCCCCCCCCCCACCCACCCTTCCCCTCTCCCCTTCCTTCCTTTTTCCTTTTTCTTTCTTTTATCCTTTTCATATTCACTTCCATCGAGTCGATTACAAAAACTTATCTTACATTACGGTATGTATCTTTTCTATTCTACGATTATATACGAAATACAAATATACGAAAACAACGTGGTATAACTAGATATTTACTATATCGTAGGTAACTATGTATATTTGTATATACGTATGTATATACGTATCGTACCTATGCACATGTATATATATCCAAATGAGGATAATTTTCGATGAGAGTATGCGCTTTCACCGACATTCTTTCCAGCTTTACAAACGCCCAACAAACTTGGTGCTTATATGTTTTGCTTCATTTTAGAGTAGAATGGCAAGGTATGAGAGGAGGAAAGGTGAGAGAGAGTGAGAGAGAGAGTGAGAGAGAGAGAGAGAGAGAGAGATGGGGTCGGAGTTAAGATAATGTATTATTTTATGGACAGTAAATTGGTGTATACACGCGAGGGGGCTGACAGGGTTGGGCCAAGGTAAGTGTTGGTGAGGGGAAATTGGGGGGTTGGGGGTGGGGAGTGGGTTTGTTTCAGCTCTCGAAAACAACGCGTTTCCAGGTTGCTAACGGTGCTTACAAAATAGAACGGGAGTTACTCCTGTTGGCTCGTACAATAGCCACGTATTACCGGTAAATGAGGGCCCGCTCGGATTGTGTCTACTTTCGAGCGTTAAATTAGAGGATTTCCTCCGACGCCGTTGGATTTCGTAGCGATTGCACGCGCTTTCCACGTATACATACATACATACATACATACATACATATATATATATGTACATACATAGGTACGTACGTACGTACGTAAATACATATATACCCGGTGTCACTAAAACTTACATAGTTCGAATTCGTGTTTTACATTTTGAAAGAGAAACAGAGAGAGAGAGAGAGAGGGGGGGTGGGGAGGGACAGAAAAGGAGAGAGAGGGAGAGAGAGAGAGAGAGAGAATGGAACGAGCGTTGTTCGGGAAATAAAGAAATAAATTAAGCATATATCGCGAGAGAAACATTGTTTGAGCTAGTTGAATAAGCTTAATACGAAAAAGCAATCCTTAAAAGGATTCTCATTTTCAAGAAACGCGTTTCTTCTATCTCTTTTTTTTCCTTTTCACCTTTATCTTATTCTTCTTCTTCTCCTTCGTGTTAGTAACACGCATCGATTATGTTTATTTAAGGGAAAACGAAAGAAGACGTGATTTACGAAGGAAGGACGATAATTCTCTCATTGAAAAACTTTACTCTCACGGACTACTACTCTTCCTCATCCCTGAGAAGGGATGAAGGAGTACAACTTTGTACTTCTCTCTCTCTCTCTCTCTCTCTCTCTCTCGAAAGAGGGAGAGTAGAAAGTAGATTAATTCCACCTT
>NC_140820.1:1172500-1175000 GCF_050613455.1 Vespa mandarinia
TATTCGTATTTGCGATTAAATTCGATTTCGTTCGTTCTCTAACTTTCTGGGAAATCGTCGGGACCATCCTGTTCGAGACATCGATTAGCGATAAGAGAACACGACGGTGCAATATCATCCAATCTAAATAGAAATGGTAGGAATTTAATGAACTTCGATCTATAAACATCGATTTGACCCGATTACGTTCTTCTCCAAATGTTTTTTCTTTCTTTTTTTCGTCTTCTTTTTTTTTTTTTCTTTTTTTTTTTTTTTTTTTTTTTTGGATCGCTTATAAAAAAAGAAAAGAAATATTATTTATACGTAATATAACGTAAGCCAGGGAGGGAAAAATGTGAAGTGCATTCTCGAAAGATAATTCTTTTATATTATTTAATATCAAAAAAAAAAAAAAAAAGAAAAAAAAAGAACAAAAATAACGCGCGAAACTAATAATCATGTGTTCTCTAACGTATCAACATAAGACCTATTAGTTTTAACGAACGAAGAATAAAAAAAAGAAAAAAAAACAAAAAAAGAAAAGAAACAAAAATAAATACAGTAATTGTTAATGGATAAAATAATAATTTTCTGTCGAAGTAAAATTTTAATTTGATCATCGCGCTTCATCAAAAATGTATTTTAATATGCGCAGTAACGAGTAATATACATATAGAGATGTCAGATAAATTATCACTATTACCGCGTTGATATTAAAAATTTCGATGATTCCGTATCTGCGATATCAATTACAATTAGAAAATATCGATGAGATATTGAAATCAAGGGGTGGGAGCAGTATAGTGAGGGATGGTAAGATTTAAGGAGGGAAGGGGGAAGGGGCAAAAGGAGAGATAGAAGAAAAAAAAAAAAAGAAGAAACTTAAAGATTCAAGTAGAGGTCATTTTTGTGTCATTTTCGTCGCTTGGTTTTTTTCGTTTAAGTATGCATAGCTGGGCCAAACGCTTTTGGGATTAATTCGTTAGGGTAGAGAAAGATAGTGGGTGTAAAAGCGGTTCACGAAAGGTAGATACAAAAAAAAAAAGAAGGTGAAGAAGAGGAGTAGAAAGAAGAAGAAGAAAAAGAGGAGGGGGGAAGGAAGGAAGGAAGGAAGGAAGGAAGGGACTCGACTTAATTTGATCTTGGTACCAACCGGGCAAACTTCCATCTTTATCTCGCAGATGGATGTAAGCGGTGCGTTTGCAATTTATCTTTCATGCCTCTGCCGTATTACCGTCGGTAGCATCGTAACGTCCTTCCCTTCAACTCCATCTTATCCGGCTCGGACTCAAGGTGAATCCATTTAATTCTTTTTTACCTTTTTTCTTTTCTTTTTTTTTTCTTCTTTTCTTTCTCTTTCTTTTTTTTTTTATATACATTACCATTCGAACCTTTCGTTCAATTATTTAACAAACATTAATTATTTTCATTATTTCGTTGTTTAATATTCAAACGATAATACGATTTAATTATGCACGTAATTACAAAATTGATAATTAGACAATTAAAAGGGATAAAGTAAGAAGAAATAATAAATTTAAGGAGTATCGATATCTCTCTTTTTCTTTTTCTTCTTTTTATTTATTTATTTATTTTTTTTTTTTGAACATATAAAAAATTAATTCTATATATATATATATTCAGTTTTTTTCTTTTCTTTTTTATTCTCCTTGTTTTCCTCTTTTTTTTTCTTTTTTTTTTTTTTTTTTTTTATATATATATTCAAACGATGGGGGAAAATTTATAAGGCGTAGAATATAATTAGCACGACTGAGTTTTACGTGATTATCACACGAACACGTACGAATAGAAACGTTCTTTAGGACTAGGTCAAGAGCATTACCAACGTTACTATTATCATTTAGATCGTAATACAAAGATAACGTTTAATAACTCAATTCCCGTTGCGAACCTAAATGCTAATGTTCTACATCTGCTAACCGAGTCTCTCTCTCTCTCTCTCTCTCTTTCTCTCTCTTTCTTTCTTTCTTGTACGTCTTTATCGTTAACGTCTATATTTATTATTTACGTTGTCGATAAATAATTAAAACGTTCTCAAATTGCTCGTACTTCTTAAAGGAATTATAAATATGACCATTGTCTCGATTATTAAAACGAATAGTTTCATATGAAATTTTAATGACGTTAATCGATAGAACAAAAATAATAACTTTTATCAGGGTAATTCGTTTATGAATGATCCTCTGATATATATATATATATATATATATATATATATATATATATAAAATATATATATATATAGACCAAGTAAGATATCTAACTTGATTACCTGGAATACGCTTTTAAATTATACATCGTAGAAGAAATTATTTCTACGGAGGTTACATGGTATCAAGAGGGCACGTCATACGATATACGTAATTTTTTTTTTTATAAGTGAAAGCTTTAGAGGAGATATAAAGATTGACCTTGTTTCTGTTTTTTTTTTTTATTTTTTTTTTTTTTTTTTAATTTTCTAATAGTTAATCAATTTATGTACCTCACTCAATATATATAT
>NC_140820.1:1177500-1180000 GCF_050613455.1 Vespa mandarinia
GTCCTTTAACTCTTTCAAGTGTTTCTTTTGTAAACCTCGTTAAAAAAAAAAAAAAAAAAAAAAAACAAAAGAAAAAAAAACAACAACAAGGAGAAAAGAAAAAGAAAATGAGACGAATATAATCGAAAGAAATTTCTTCTCCAATTTTTACTCCTTTCGTCGGGTAGTTCCGTTTCGAAAGAAAAAAAAAAAGCAGGAAAGGAAAGGAAAGGAAAGGAAAGTAACTTTGTTGGTGAAATTTGATTGCCGCAAGTTCAAGAGAGGGAAAAACAACGAACGCTGGTTCGACGTGGGAGGCAAAGGGTGGCAATGGGTGAATGGAGGGGAAATGCGATGGGAGAAGAACGAGAAAAAAAAAAGAAAAATATCGGGGGGGGGAGACAGTCGATAGGTCGTCGTTTTTATTCGAGACTGAGAGAGAAAGAGAAAGAGAAAGAGAGAGAGAGAGAGAGAAAAAAAATAAGGAAAAAAAAAAGAAAAAAAAAAAGGAAAAAACTGTCACGTGAGGGGACGAATACGACGCGAGTGACCTCGGAGGAAGGTATACTTTTCTAGCACGCTATTGCGTAATTACGTACTTCACCTCGTTAAGAATATTACTTCTCTCATAAACCCTTAATCAAGTCCGTAGGATCGAGGCCGTGTTTACCGACGAGTCGTTCGAGGCCATTCAAGCGATATTCGTTCTGCCGCCTATCTTTCGATGAATCGAAAGAAATATCAACGACCTATTCAACTCGATTCTCATTCCTTTTTTTCTTTCTTTCTTTCTTTTTTTATTTTCTTTTTTTTTTCTTGTGTGTTTCTCTCTTTCTCTTTCTTTTTCTCTCTATCTTTCTCTCTCTCTCTCTCTCTCTCTCTCTCTCTCTCTCTCTCTCTCTCTCTCTTCCCCGCGACAATATATTGTACCACTTATTAAATAATATATTGAACCTGTTTTCAGGTAAATAATATCTCAAATAAGCAAATTAGGTTTCATTTACATTAAATATAAATATATACATATAAGTAAATACATCTTTTTTATTTCTTAAGTAATTCTTTTCTTTTTTATTTTCTTTCTTCCTTTCTTTTTCTTTTTCTTTTTCTTTTTCTTTTTTTTTCCTATACTTTTCTTCCTTTTTTCATTCGCGGTAATATAGGATTAGATATACGTTATAATTTTCATGCGAAAAGATATTTGCGGAACGCGCTTGTTCGCGCGTTCACGCACCCACGCAGAGACACCCACGCATAACACGCACAACACGCACAACACGCACGCATAATATTCTCGCGAGATTTTCATAACCGCGCCTCGGTCGAATATTTCTTTTTTTTTTTTTTTTTTTTTTTTTTTCTTTTTAATTTTCCATTCTCTTTCTGTTTTCCTTTTTCTTTTTCTTTTTTCTGTTTTGTTTGTTTTTTTTTTTTTTTTCTTTTTTTTTTTCAAAACTTCGTCACTCAACTTCGGATCTCAGTACTACATACATACATACATACATACATACATACATACATACATATACTAGCTAGCTAGCTAGCTAAGCTGGGTTGCCGTAAGTGGCATAAATACTTGAGAATGTTCGGTAGGAAACTTTGTTCGAGCTAGCTTTGACACACGCGAAAGAGGAAATAGTTTCGTCGAGACGACGCGAGGCAAACCGAAAGCATTTTCTGACGGAAAAAAAAAAAAAACAAGAAACAGGAAGAAGGAGAAGGAGTAGAACGAGATATAACAAAAAAAAGAAGTACAAACAAATATTTGTAGGTCAACGAGCAACTAATGTTCGCGTGATACTTTTTTTTAATTTTATTTTATTCTCTCTCTCTCTCTCTCTCTTTCTCCCTCTCCCACTCTCTTTCTCACACATTCATTCTTTAAATCGTTCAAGCGTAAAAGAGTCAAGACGATGATATTTCAGTTTCTACCCGATTGGTTATTCTCGTTTCTCGACTTAATCCTTTATTTCTTTCTTTTTTTTTTCTCTTCTTTTTTCTTTTTTCGTCTTTGCCCTTCTTTCTCTTTCTTTTTCTTTTTATGTGTCGCACTTATGTGTCACCGTCGTCTTCAAAGACATAGCAAAGCACTTGGAATTTAATCGAGGCATAAATGAAAGAGGGTTGGTTATGAAATGGAGAAAGTTGGAAGGGGAATGAGTGGGAGTGGGAAAGAAGGGAAGAAGGGAGAAAGTAAGGAAGGGGATGAAAGTTAGGGTTGCAAGAATAGGAAGCCGGTCGGTATAAATTGCATCGTGCGGTCGACGAAGCGCAGTCGAAATTGGGGGAAATTAAGTTCGTTGGTTATAAAGAGAAAGGAAAGGAGAGAGAGAGAGAGAGAGAAAGAGAGAGAGAGAGAGAGAGAGAGTAATACTATAGAGTACTTTATCCACGAACAATACACAAAGAGCAACCACGATGGCAATGTGGTCTCTTAGAACGTTTTCCATGATCGTCGTGTGTATTGGTCTAAGACATCTCGAAAGGAAGTAAAGAAACCTGAAAAAGGTTCTTTATTAAA
>NC_140820.1:1182500-1185000 GCF_050613455.1 Vespa mandarinia
GAGAAAGAGAGAGAGAGAGAGAGAGAGAGAGGGGAGAAAAAAAGGAAAAAGAGGGGGGAAAAAAGAAACGGGGAAATAACGGCGAAAGTACGAATTTTAGTACGAAATCATAATCGTAGAAAATTCAAGAATGGTTTTTCCGCATCGACGATAATTTTACAAGGGATAATAACCAGAAATGGATAATGGCGCATACGTAATTACTTTTTCTTCTTTTTCTTTTCGTGTTTTTTTCTTTTCTGTTTGTCTCTCTTTCACACACACACACACACACACACACACATATATACCACGATGCATCAGGAAGGATCTGTTGAGATCGCAAAAGTGAGTTTATTCGCGATTACGCGAAGGATAAATTTCGAAGATAAGGCAACGACGCGAACAGAGGAGGCGAGAGAGCTTTTCACGCTCCATTTTCTGGGAATATATCCGAGCGCATTATCGACGAACAACGCGGAATCGGAGACGTGGATGCATGCCTGTTGGTAGATAGCTACCTCTATGCATGTACATATATTTACTATATATATATATATATATATATATATATATGTATGTAGGTATGTATTACATATACGTATGTAGGTAGGTAGATAGATAGGTAGGTTGGTTGGTATGTATGTATGTTGCGAACGAAACAAAAAGGATAAAGAGGATGGAACGTATTTGAGAAAATCCAGGGATGATGTGCTGTATGGAAAGATGAGAAAGAGAGAGAGAGAGAGAGAGAGAGAGATTGAGAGAGAGAGAGGGGAGGAAGGAGGGGAAAAAAAAGAAAATAAAGAGAAAGAAAGCCGTCGTGTGTATTCGGGAAGCGAATCGGTAAAGCCACGAGGGAGGACGACAGAGCGAGCTTAATAAAACAGAGGAAACGAGGAGGGTGTGGTCCTTGGTGGAATATGCATACATACATAGACTAGACCGGTAAGCGTAATTCAGCGTCGTTGGACATGGTGTCGTCGGAAAAGCTTCAGGTACCGCCCGTTGGTAGGAGAAAACTATGGTTGCTAGTGGAATTGGAGTAGGGTACCAACGGTGTCTGTTGTTGCTGCTAAAACAACGCCGTGACAGAAACAGGGAGTGAGGAGAGAAAGAGAGAGAAGGACGAAGGAGGAAAAGGAGGATAGATGAAAGACAAAAGAGAGAGAGAGAGAGAAAAAAAGAAAAAAAAATGAGGTGATACCTACCTGTCGTGTCGTTGGGTGATCTTTGGACTCATTCTCGAGCAACGGCAATCTGAATAAACTGCTTGAAAGAGAGATAAAAAAAGAGAGAGAGAGAGAGAGAGAGAGAGAGAGAGAGAGAGAGAGAGAAGAAAAACAGGAGAAAGCATAGAGAAATCCGTCGGAGGTAGACGATGACGGTGGTACGGTAATGCCGTACCAGTTAGAGCTTTTGCGCGACGAAGAATCAAGCATAATTTCTTGGTGACAGCGTTGCTGCACGCCGGCTTTTCAACCCTTATAATATCTTCAACGCCCTCGCCGCGAACCTGCCCCTGCCCCTCCTTTACCCCTCTCCTACCACCGCCCACCATCGTTTTCTTTCTCTTTATCTATCTCTGACTTCCTTTCTCTTTAATGTTCTCTCTGTCTACCATTATATATATATATATATATATCTTTCTCTCTCTTTTTGCTTTCCTACCTACCTCCCGTTGCGCCACGCTTCCGGGAATACATTTCCATGCATTTTCCTGTGCCGTTTCCTCGCGATCCTCCATTCCTTCCCTCCTCCCTTCCCTCCATCACCGTTCTTCCTCTTCGAGGACTTTCACCTCCTCCTCCTCCTCCTCCTATGACTACTACTACTACTACTACACTTCTTTCTCTTCTTCTTCCTCTTCATCCCTTTTCCATCATTTCTCCCGATTTTCCTTCCTCCGCTATCCTATTTTTTTTCTCTCTCTCTCTCTCTCTCTCTCTCTCTCTCTCTCTTTACGTGACTAACAGGCTCCCGCTTTAATTACCAACTTTTCTCTGTTTTCCAGAAATTCGCACATCTCCCATTTACCTTTTTCGCGCCCGTGAAACGTTTTTCCGCTAACGCATTCTTCCTTTTCCACTTTCCACTTGGTAATACTATACACACCGGTACACGTATACCAACGAGCTCGTTCGTTAGTCTCATACTTCTGTTTGTTTAACTTTTTTTTTTTATCTTTTCTCTTCTTCGTTCCTCCTTTTTTATTTTTATTTTTATTTCTATCTTTTGTTTTTTGTTTTTATTCTATTTCTCTCCTTTCTTCTTCTTCTCCTTCTTCTTCTTCTTCTCTCTCTCTCTCTCTCTCTCTCTCTCTCTTTCTCTATCCTAACATCGAATGATATTCCCTATACTCTCATGTTTTTTCACTAATATTATATATCTATACGATTTTACTAAAGTATATATCTCGAAAAATTTGGAGAAAATGTTTGAAGAGGGACAAGCAAAGTAAGTATGTTCGAGAGTCTTCGTCCCTCTTTACATTTCCCTTAGAATATATTCACTCGGTATA
>NC_140820.1:1190000-1202500 GCF_050613455.1 Vespa mandarinia
CTCCCTTTTACCCATCCTTCCTCTATCCTCCTCCCATCTCTCTCTCGCTCTCTCTCTCTCTCTCTCGCTTTCTCTCTCTCTCTCTCTCACATCTCCTTTCGCTTAGTCTCTCCAAGCCAACACACTGGCTATCGTCGTTATCCACCGGTACCTACGTTCGCCCTTCGGCAACTGCACCAGCTGCAGCTGTAAAACAAACTTTACATTTATAACGCTCACGTTGTGGAATCTTTGCGACTATGGAGAACGCCTTCCGTATTCTTGCAAAAATTACAAAAAGAGAGAGAGAGAGAGAGAGAGAGAGAGAGAGAGAGAAAGGAAAGTGAAGAAAAAAAAGAATTAAAGAATCCATCGCGAATCAAC
The DNA here is from genome assembly GCF_050613455.1 of Vespa mandarinia. Lineage (NCBI taxonomy): Eukaryota > Metazoa > Arthropoda > Insecta > Hymenoptera > Vespidae > Vespa > Vespa mandarinia. The sequence continues at coordinate 1,190,364 of NC_140820.1, forward strand.
TATCTTAACATTTATCCACCTTATCGATTCTGATTGTGTAGTAAACGAAAAGAAAAATAAAAAAAAAAGGAAGAAAAAAGAAATCGCAGGTTTATTCTTCCCTAATATCGTTTTACGCTATACACGTTTAATCTTTATTTTTCCCAATGGGAAATAATTAAAAAACCATCGATGATGGTTTCCCTCTCTCTCTCTCTCTCTCTTTCTCTCTTTCTCTCTTTGTCGATCGAAGTATTCTCCGCAAATAGTCGTGCAAAAGGAACGCAATTTTGCCAAGGAAAAGGAAGAATAGAAAAAAATTATCCATATCTCGAGTGTCTCTTTCAAATTAACAAAATGGTACGGCGATATAATTTTTAGATATATATTATTTTGTTTTTCTGTTTACATCTTCTCTTCTACTTTCTTACTATGATTCCCATTCAGTTCAACGAAACATCTCGTTACATCAATGAAACGAAAATAATAGAATGAAGGAGAGACGAACGTAGAAAGATAATGATATTTCCTTTACTACGCGAAGTATATGCATCTATGTAAATATGTATGAGGAGAATAAGGAGAAAGGAGTAGATGGAGGTGGAGGAGGAGGAGGTGATAGAGGAAGGAATGGAAATGGTGCGCGCGCGCACCGAATGCCTCGAAATCTCAAACGACTTCCTTCTGACGTCATCGCAACGTTTCATAAACAGTAAACTCTTGCCTTTGTGCATGAATCCGTAACCTTTGACCGTTTTAGATCCTTATTATACGTTCTCAAATTTACGAGACCATTAAGGCGCGGTCTACGATGTATTCCATGTCTTTAACCGCGAATATCGAAAGCCACGCTTTTGCTAGCTCTTCGGATCAAAAGGGAATTTGATCCGTGGAAAAGGGATTCGTGCTTTTGCCTTTCTGAACGAACGAACGAATGAACGAACGAACGAATGAACGAACGTACGAACGTACGAACGTACGAACGTACGTATCATACATATGTACGTATGTACGTAGGTACGAATCAACCAACTAACCAACCAACCAAATGCAAGCAACGCTTTACGTTTGACCTTTCCTCGATATCTCCTGATTGAATTACGACTTGGACGAATTTCTCTTTATGTTCATACAAGTACGACCATATGTATATATATATATATATATATATATATATATATATATATATCTGGTCGTAATATATAATCTGTACGTAAATATGGATTTTTCTTGAAAAAAAAAAAAAAGGAAAGAATAAATAAGAAATAAATAATCGATCATTATTATTAGAATGAATCTCGGTAGTTGATATTTTCGTTTTACGTTAGAATATATCATTGTAACAAAATTAAATAGAAAGTTGCTTTCGTATAAAAAGGAAAGAGAAAACGATTTACTTTTCTCTCGTTTTTTTTTTCTCTCTCTCTCTCTCTCTCTCTCTCCCACTCTCCCTCTCTCTTTCTTTCTTTCTTTGAACAAGAGGAAGTTTCGTTTGAAAAATGTCCAGCTCGCGTGGGCTACGTGCGTTCCAGGGATTGCAAGCAACCAACCAACCAACCAACCAACAAACCAACCAACCAACCAACCAACCAACCAAGCATGAAAAGTCTACTACTAACGTTCAAACACATTCTTAAGTACTAAGGTTCAAGTACTTTGACTCGGAACCCTTTTCAAGATTACCACGAGTTGATTCGAGAATCGACCTTGCACGCGAATTATTAAGCAAATAACGTCGAGCGGTGTATAAACTTTTTATAAGGCAATCACGAAGAAATCGTGAGTAACGCGACGTAGATGAGGGGTGTGAGAAGGGGATCGAGAAGGATTACTTCATTATTCTTTCCACTTTTTATTTGTCCGAAGGATTTCAATTTCAATAAATCCGATGTTAAACATTCGAAGGATCGTTTAAATCGTTTCGTTGAAGATTATTCTTTTCTCTTTTTTTTGTTTTGTTTTCCTTTTTCTTTTTTTTTTTTTGTTTTTTTTTTTTATGAAAACGCGTTCGTTCATCGTCTTTCCTTTCATCCGACCGTAAAATATCATTCGATAGGAATGATGAAATCTCGGAATGGCAAGCGTCGTAAAGATCACTATGATTTATATGCTCCTTTAAAAGAGAGAGAGAGAGAGGAGGAAGAGACAATAGCATTGAACTTTTAAATCATTCCATCTAAAATTATTTTTTTCCTTTATATATATATATATATATTTCGTCATTTTTCTTCTCATCTGGCAATAAAATATCATTCGATAAGAACAATGAAATCTTTGAATGGCAAGGGATCGGATAAGGATCACCATGATTTATGTATTCTTTCGAAAGAGGAAGAGAGAAAAAGAGAGAAGGAATATCTCGTTACATACTCGTACAATTTTGACGTTTTACGTTAGCCATTCGATTCAAACTCGCGTCACGCTGAGCGCATCTTGTGCGATTCGAGAGACAGGTCAGACGCTGTTCATAATAGAACGCAACGTTGTATCGACTGTAGTAGAACAATATATGTATGTATGGCCGTGAGAAAGATAGTGAGAGATAGAGAGATAGAGACAGATACACACGCACACACATACATGTATATATAGAGAGACAGAGAGAGAGAGAGAGAGGGAGAGAGAGGAGTACTTGACAGCGGGTACCAATTATTGCATTCGACGCAGCTACTGACCAGGGAAACCAATACCCTGGGACAAATTGTCAATTTATGCTTTCTCGTTATTACGCCGTCCTGATCATAGCCTCGGCCCGATGCCACAACGTTACTGGGTACCACGATACAACCCGCATTGCCGAGTCGAGTGCATTGCAGAATCTATGAGAAGATACGACAACGTCGTATACATTACGAGATCGTTCGTCCGTACGTTTTCGACTCGTCGGGTCACCGATAATCCGCAATCATTTTCCTCAAGAAGAGAAATACACGGGACGGTTTGCCAAACTACATTTATTCATTATATATAATAGTAATAACGTTATCTTCATATCTTATCTGTCTTATTAATATCGCGTATTTATGCTATCTATCTTTTTTTTCTTTTCTTTTTTTTTTTTTTTTTTTATCTTTTTTTTCTCTGTTTTTACTTATTATCTGCGAGGATTTTCTTCCTTTCCCTTTTTGTTCTTTCTTTCTTCTTTTTTCCTTTTATTCCTTTGGCTTTACGTCATTTTTCCGGATCAATTTAAAAATCATATATATTCTGATCGATGTTAAAAAGTTAATGCAACTTAATCGAAGGATTATGATTGAAAAATTTTTACATTGATACGAACTATAATTTGTCATAATAGATAAAATATATGTTACGTTTCGATTGTAGAAGTTATATCATACCAAGAATCAACTTTGTAGGAAGAGTAACTCAGCAGGATTGTGAAAGATCATGGGACATTGCATGTGTCGTACGTAGGATCATAAAAATAAAGCATAAAATCAACTGCTGACTCGATTGCGTTCTCTCTCTCTCTCTCTCTCTCTCTCTCTCTCTTTCTCTTTCTCTTTCTCTTTCTCTTCTCTACCTTTTCTCTCACGGGGATGGCAGTTGTAAGAATGAAAGAAAGAAAGAAAGAAAAAAAGAAAGGAAGAAAGAGAATATTACGAAGAGTTGGATATAAATCATAAAACTCGAATAAAAATCCTTCGGGTATTTCTTTGCAGATAGGGATAACTAGTTCGATTTTGATTCTTTTGCACAGAATTTCTTTTTCTTATTACTCCATTCTTTGTAATCGTAAGGACGTAAACAATCAAACGAGTATGCCATTCTAACGTATATATTGTTTTATCATCGAACATTAAAAATAAAAATGACGATTATTGATATATAGTGTTAACGTAGAATAACATCAGTGAAGAACTAATGAAATAATTTTAATAATAAATAATGAAATAATTTTGCTTTTCTTTCTTTCTTTCTTTCTTTCTTTCTTTCTTTTGATCTTGCTAGCCCCACCCCCTAAACCTCCCGCCGAGTGACGTGATTTAAATCCTATCAAATATTCAAGAGAATCCAGCGTGTCGGGTAAAATGCATTTGCAAAGTTGGCTGTTCTGCGAACTTCTCTAACGAAACGTTTAACGAATCTCCAAGTCCACGAAGTGGCAGGAGAGAGGAGAGAGGAGAGATGAGAGATGAGGGATGAGAGGTGAGGAGAGGAAAAGAGAGGAGGTCACTGCCAGAGTCGGTCGCGTAAGCTTCGAGTCAGTGGTTACGGTCTGCGAATAGTCGGACCGCGATGGTAGTCGCCCAGATAGAACTGGTAGAAATAGGCAGACAGAAGCGAGAAAGAGAGAGATAGATAGAGAGAGAGAGAGAGAGAGAGAGAGAGAGAGAGAGAGGAGACAGAGAATAACCACCACCGCGGCAGAGATCTAATATACGAAGAGTTAAAGCAGATTATCCTCGCTCGGTCTCGGCGTTGCAGAGAGTACCAAGTGACACTATTTCATTCGCAGAACCGTCGTGTCATTTTTCAATACGATTTCAGCTTTTCCTGGCAGTTATATCGACTAGCTTATTCGAACGTCGACCCTTACTATCTATCTCTATATCTTTCTCTCTCTCTCTCTCTCTCTCTCTCTCTCTCACTTTCTCTGTATCCCTCTCTCTTTCTCTGTCTCCCTCTTTGTCTCTTTCTGTCTCCGTTTTTCATTTTTCAGTCATATTTTTTTCTTCTCCCTTTTCATTTTTCTTTCCAATTCTTTTTCTTCTTTTATTTCTTTTATTTACCTTTGCTTCTTCTTCTTCTTTTTTTTTTTTTTTTTTTGATTTTTTTTTTTTTTCTTTTTTTCTTTTTTATACATAGAACGATCAGAATCCGCGCTACATTTTTAATTCTTTTTACCTTTTAACTTCCCTTTCTCTGTAGTCTCTTCTCAATTTTCTTTTCTTTTTTTTCTTTCTTTTTTTTTCTCCTTCTTTTTCCTTTTTTTTTTTTTCTCCTTCTTCTTCTCGCTTTACCCGCGAGAGAACGGCACCCAAACGAGTACGAGAGGATATGGGATAGAAGGAGGAGGAGGAGGAGAAGGAGGAGGAGGCGGCAAATGCGCGAGTTACATCGGCCACGGTAAATTCTCGATGCAAATGAGATCACTGATATCCGCGCGAAATATAAATCCAAAAAAGGGGAAAAGGAAAAAAAGGGAAGAAAGAGGAAAGAAGAAAAAAAGAAAAAAAAAAAAAGCTAGGGGAATATTTATGTCTATTATCTGAGGCGAACGGTGGCGTTCGTTCGTGCTTTACCACCAGGTTTCTCTCTCTCTCTTTCTCTAACTATCTATCTACCTATCTATCTCTGTCTCTCTCTTTGCAGCTGATACGTAGCAGAAATGACCGAAGAACTCAAATGGGAGAAACTCTAAAATATTCCGTGGACGTTGTTGGCGACGGACCATTTATGGAATCGATTAGCCCCGTGTAGGTCCAGCCCGCATATATAAAATATAGAGATCATTCGGCCGATCGCCAAAACGAGATTTCAACGTTAATGGCAATATAGATGCAGATGCGATTTTCAACGTTTTCCCCCCATTAGCGTTAGGAATAGAACATTGAGTAAAGAATAATAAATTTTCCGATATTATTAACGTGGTATAAATATTTTTCTATATAGGTGATATGTATACGTACATACATACATACATACATACATATATATATATATATATAAATTTAAAAAAATTTTTTTAACCATATTAAACAATATTAAATGATTACTTTCGACTATGGATCATCTATTTAAACATCTATGAATCTACTAACGTCATACGTTCTACTACGTATCGTTATATTACGAACATTTATCAAATATCCTCGCTTACGATAAGATTAACGGGTTTCCAAATCGATCGGAAAGATACGTTCTTCGATAGACGAATGAAGTTTCGTTCGACGTTTCTCCAAACTCCAAATGAAATTCCGTTTCCGTATCGGCTTGCGATTTGCTAATTTCATCATTTCCGTCAGGAGTTTATAGAGCGAACGAATGAGCGAGCTAGCTAGCTAGCTACCAATCGACCGAACAAACTCGCGAATGAGCTAAAGATAGAGAGAGAGAGAGAAAGACAGCGATAATTGTTTCGTCGACGAATCCGATCAAAGTCACTAAATATATATATATATTTGTGTGTGTGTATATATATATGTATATATATCAGGATTTGGAGGCAGATCGAGCTAGTCAGCATCGCAAGTGTAAAGTGTCATGAAAATGGAGAAATAATTAGTATAGCGATAGGTCTCGTTCTAATCTCGAAAAATCGATAATAATTTATTGTTAGAAAAGAGAAAGGAAAACGAGAAATGATTGAAATAGAGAAGGATTTTAATCGCACGAACCTACCTACCTACCTACCTACCTACCTACCTACCTATCTATCTATCGTATCGCATCGTACTTTAGCGTACCACTCACACTATCTCCGTCCTTTTTTCTTACGGAACACTCGAAGAAACGAACATGTTATCACTCGTCGACGATGTATCGCTCGTATATTCGATATCACGCAAAGTCCAAATGCGCGAACAATACATCCTTTAACACACGTAACACCCGATAAATAATATAAACGGGTCATATCGAATTTCTATAAAACGACGCGATTCTCTTGTTATTAGAAAATTATAACCCTTAATGTCTGTGCATATCGAGCTTCTTTCTTTTTTTTTTTCTTTTTTTTTTTCTGAAGTAAAAAAAGAGAGAGGCAGGCAGAATAAATTAGATAAAAAGAAATGATGAGTTATTAAAGAAAAAAAAAGGATGAATTATTTATTTAAATAAAGAGAGAGAGAGAGAGAGAGAAAGAGAGAAAGAGAAGAATAATATAAATTAGATTAAAAGAAACGACGAGTCATTAAAGCAAAAAATTGATTACCTTGAAAATATAAAATGAAACATAAAATACATTGTACGTATTTAAAGAACGAAAGAATGGAATTGAAAGTGGGTGGTGGGAGAGACTGAGCTTAAGGTACGCAATTTACTAATCTATCCGACTAATCGTAATTCTATCGTGGATAATGAGCACGCTGAACGGCACGCGGCCGAGTACATATTAATCTGTTACATTGTAAATCGCCCGGTTAACGATATACGAGCGGGATTATATGGTCCAGCATTATTCGCAATCAATGCCTCGTTTCTCGCCAGTAATACCCCTCTCCCCTTTTCTACCCACGCCATCGTCCCTCCCGCCCTTATCCTCCCGAGCATGCCGTCGATGCCGTCGCTATTGTGCGTTTTGCGTTGAAATCATGCGATTCGTGCGAGCGTGCGCTCGCGCACACACACACACACACACAATTTTAAAAGTTAAACTTTTATTATTTATAAAATAGAAACGGATATAAATTGGTGGTATATAACTCTGGCACATAGCTACAATACAAAATAAAACAAACACCGTTACCTCTATATTGTTATGTTGAAACATTGAAAAATTACAACGTCGAACGTTGACCATGAATGGTAGAGGAATGGGGAAAAATGGTTATGGTAGAATGGGATATGCGTATCGAAAAGCGTCTTTTTAATATCCAATTAAGTTTTACATTGAATTTTGATCGATAGCAACAACGATACCTATAGTGCCACTGTAACGATGAAATACCTGCCATTTTTATCAGGCATACCGTCATCTTTTCTTTTTTCTTTTTTTTTTTGTCTTTGTTCCATTTTTATTTTTTTTTCATTTTTTTCATTCTTTCTTTCTCCTATCATATTTCCCATGAAAAGTAAAATATTTATCAAGCGTTGATAATTTTTATCGTTCGTAATTCGATCTTTTGTTTCTTCTCATTGGTAACACAGAAAATCCTCGAATAAGAAGAAGAGAAGAGAGAGAGAGAGAGAGAGAAAAGAAAAAAAAAAGAAAATATATGTATATATAAAAAAAAAAGAGTGTCCCATTAAAATCCTATTTCTTTTTCCTTCGGAAGGGGAATCCTGCTAGAAGAAGAATAGAAAAAAAGAAAAAGAAATAACTTAAGGATTAGAATTGACCGAAAAATCGGCAACTCTTTTGGAAATACAATACAATACAAGTACAATAGAGTACAGTACAATAAAATATCCAGCCAGACAAGCAGATTTTTTGTCGGGGTCCAATCAAAGGAATTATTAAGCCGTCTGGTGTCTCGGTTGCACTTTATCCTTCAGCGGTTTACCCTTTTCCAACCGTTGTTTCCCCTTAGGCTCTCCCTTTCTCTCTCTCTCTCTCTCTCTCTCTCTCTCTCGCATTCCCTTCTTCTCTTCCTCTTCATACAGCTTTCGAGTACTCGAGAACGGAGCCTTGGCCCAATGCCAGCGTATTCATTCCGGAAACTAGCCCCCAATCTAAGGGGCCAATTATTTAATCAATTCCACCCTCTTAGCGGGCACGAGATAGAGAGAAGATAGGCTATTCGAGTCTGCGGAAACGGGAGCCAAGGGCGACAATTGAAATCGCCCTTTTCCCTTGCCATAACCCGACTCCAAGCCCCCGTCCCCTTGTCTCCGCCCCTGCCACCAATCTCTCATCCCCGTTCTTCCCGATCCCCCTCCCGCCTATCCCGGTTTTCTCCCTACTCCATTACGTGGTTTTCGAATGTCTCTAACATTTACGTCTCCATCCTCGACGATTCATTCCATGCGTCTCGACGATTCCCTCTGTCCTTTGGATTTAAAGTTTCTCTCGTTAAAGACGTTTCCAAGGAAAATCAATGATTTCATATTTCTTTCGATCCGATACTATAATTGGAAAAAAAAAAATATATATATATATATACATATAAATTTCTCTATATCCGTGTGATTAATAACGATCGTAATAATTCATTACAAATGATTATAGATTAACGAAATAAATAATATTTATTAAACGAATTAAAAATAATATCTTGTTATTTGATAATAATGTTTATATCATTGTAATGACGTTAAATGAATAATTTGTAGGAAATGAGGATACCATTGATATTTGCCGATTTTTATATATGATAAATATATGAAGTAGATCTAGATATATATATTATATACATATATGTATAACGTAATGTCGAGAAGATCGTGTATTTTCGAGTAGTTAGATACATACATATATATATATACACACACATAATCACACACATATATACATATATACATTGAATTTCATTTCGCGAGTGTTTCATAATCGCGACAGAGTCTCCAACGTTTAACGGTAGCATGAGGAAGGATTAATTCGAAACTCGGTATACGAAAGCGTAAACGAGAAGATGTGAAGCCTCTCTCTCTCTCTTCTTCTCTCTCTCTCTCTCTCTCTCTCTATCTCTGTCTATCTATCTTTCTCTCTTGAAGATCGGAATATTGGAAGGGAAATTGAGAGAAGCTTGGGAACATCGATGTTAACATAGACCTCCGGTAACAAGTCCGCAACTCCTCGGCTCGTTTCTCTCTCCCGTTAATAATCGTACATTCTCTGTAACGGGATCGTCGTTGTAACCTTATTACAAACCAACGTCCTTGAATATCTCTCTCTCTCTCTCTCTCTATATATATATATATATATATATTATATATTATGTATTATATATTATATATTATATGTAGGAAAAGAATGATCGATAAAACACTCGAATCTTTCAATAATTCTCTCGTCGAATACTTTTCAGGAAAATTTCTTTTTCAAGTTCGTTCGTTCGTTCGTTCGTTCGTTCGTTCGTTCGTTCGTTCATTCGTTCGTTCGTTTATTCAAGAATTCTAGAGGAAAGGATCGGGAATCATCTCGAGGTATCGACGACAATCCTTTCGAATAAAACGTTTCCTCGGTGTCTCCTTGAGGCCAGCTTCAATTTCCATTATAATCGAAACGAGATCTCGACGCTTCGACGATCACGAAGTGGATTTCACGACATGGCTTTGGAGTAAAAGAAGCCGTGAAGGGGGGAGAGAGAGAGAGAGAGAGAGAGTAAGTCAGTCTGTGGCTCCCTAGGGAGAAATCTCTATCGCTCTGGCGTGTCCTGGTTGGTAACTAACGAACAATCAAGAAACGAGTGATTTCGCCGCAAATAATTAGATATAAAACCTAAAAAGACGAATAGAAAGAGAGAGAGAGAGAGAGAGATTTAGAGTAAGAAGGATAACCAAAGAAAAGAGAGAGAGAGAGAGAAAGAGAGAAAAATGAGGTGGGGTTAGAGAGAAGAGATAGAGATAGAGAATCGTTACACCGCAACGACAAAGAACACCGAATCATTGTGGTTTATACCATTGGTACTAACTACGGATCGTATTCGTGTCCCCCCGTATATCACTAAACCCCATGAGGAAGCAATCTCCTTCGAAAATTATGGGGAACAGCTTGCTCCTCCGCTTTCAAACGTGATCACGAACAAACGAACGAAAGAATTAACGAACGATGGAACGAATGTATGTATGTATGTATGTATGTATGTATGTATGTATGTATATATTTATCCATATATGCATATAGGTATGTATGTATGTATGTATGTATGTATGCATTTACGTATCCGAGTTTCCTTTCAAATTTGTTTGTCGATTTTCGTTATCGACTTCGTGGTTAGAACGTATAAAATATTTTCATTGAAAGCGAGAGAGAGAAGAGAAAGAGAGAGAGAGAGAGAGAGAGAGAGATTGTTTCGTCGTCCTATAAAGAGAAAGATAGGAATATTTAAATAAAACTAGCAGTAGATTAATTCCACGCTCACGAGTTATATCGTAACTTTGCGCTGAACAAATTTTTCGTTTTTTTCGTTATTTTTTTTTCCTTTTTTGTATGTTACTAGTAGCATTCGTCGAGAGCCTATCGTGTTTTCGTTTCCCTCTCTTTTTTTTTTTCCTTCAATATTTCATACCATATATCCGGGATAATAACTACGAAAAATGGTGTATATTATATCGTCACGTATCTATATATATATATATATATATATAAAACTATACATGTCCTGTTATCTGCTTTCGACAATGATCAGAAATAGTGAAAGAATACGTGATTTTTGAGTAGCTAGAAGTCATCGTGTCAGACGAATTGATAATTTAATTTCTTTCTTTCTTTCTCTCTCTCTCTCTCTCTCTCTGTTCCTCTTTCTTTGTGCGACGACGAACAGGACGATTAGAAAAACAATGAGCGCGATTAATTTAATTAAGCATACGTTTCCTTTGATAACGATAACGTGACGGTGAGTGTACACCTGGGACCAATCGATGATGCTCGATCTGTATCGAACGGAGTCGAAGGAGACAAGAGGTTTCTCTATCTCCCTCTCCCTCTCTCTCTCTATTTCTATCTCTATCTCTATCTCTCTTTCTCTACCTCTCCCTCTTTATGCGTACAATGAAACGGTACGGAAGAAGAGAGAAAAAAAAATAAAAGTAGAATATTTTGACATTCTTTCGTATTGAATTTATTAACGCAGCATATTTGACCATTATATTTACAAATGTCGATTTAATTAACTAAATGGATCGAAAAACGAAATTGGTCGATAAATAACGACAATGAATGTCTGTCTCTCCCGTTGAATTATATTCGACTGTTCGAAACTATATCCCATAAGAGTCACTTATTTCTATTTCCTTTTTTTCGTTTATGTTTTCTCTTTTTTTTTTTCCTTCTTCTTTTTTTTTATTTATTTATTTATTTTTTCCTCTTCTTCGTGAACATTCACGATCTTTGAGATTATTTGGTCAAAGACCATCTCGAAATTATTCTTGGATTTAATAGTTATCGTTTGATCTATTATTTTTTTTCTCTTTTTCATATATATATATATATATATATTTTCTCGTGGGAAAGGAAAGGAAACTGCGTTCCGAAGATACTATACTCTGTAAACTCTCTCTTTCTCTCTCTCTCTTTCTCTCTCGTTCTTACAGGAACACGTTTATCTAACTCCCTTAGGCTAAGCAAATTCCACGGATCGATCTTACCGCTTGCATTAAACGATACATATTCTCCATTTAAAATGTGCAATAATACCATAGGAAATTCCTATGCCGTGAGCTCGTGTGACGATTCATTGCATTGATAAAAGAAAAGAATTCGTATAACGATATGAGAATAACGATAATAAAAATTGCGTTTTCTCTGAATCACCTCCTCCTCCTTCTCCTCCTCCTCCTCACGTTCTCTCAGCATACCTCGTACTATGTATACTCGTTCTTTTTTTGTT
>NC_140820.1:1207500-1212500 GCF_050613455.1 Vespa mandarinia
GATGGTATATAAGATATTATTATATGCACATAGATATCGAGTGTTTGCGCACGATCGATTCTCTTATTCGAGTCTCGTAGAGGGAAGTCGTAACGTATCGTCTAGCACGATACGTTCAATGGTGTAACGGGAAATCGTCGGTACGGTTAAGGAAGTCTCACGTATCCATTGTATATAATGGAAGGTGGAAAGGTATCCTTGTAGAGAGGGGTTGGTTGGTACTACCGATGCTGCTTGCAAGAAGAGGGTGAGAGTCCAAAGGTATATACTATAGAAAGAGATAGAGATACAGAGACAGGAAGAAAGAGAGAGAGAGAGGTAGATGGAGATAGATGGAATAGACAGGGGTAAGGAAGGTGGGTTGAGAAGGGTGGTGGTGGTGATGGTGGTGGTAGTAGCAGCAAGGTAGCAAGGGTGAGATAGGGCAGGAACACCGATACCATGCGCTCGCGTTATTATACGGTGAGTTAACAGCAAGATTGTTTCTCAAAGTTAATTTACATCTACGAGAGCCGTCGCCGTCTCCACTGCCGCCATTGCCGATACTACTACCGCCAACTACTGCCGCCATCGTCCGTGGCCGCCGCCGTGCTTCGAAGACACATCGCGTCGATGTTGCACTATCGAGAGAGAAAGAGAGAGAGAGAGAGAGAAAGAGAGATAGAACGAATATATACCATCCGCGAAATTAATATTCTCTCTATTGAGACAACGTACAACGATGAAACGCGATATGCCATTGTCTATGGCAAACGAAACGAACCAAGTGCTATGCGACTAACGGCTCTCTCTCTCTCTCTCTTTTTGTCTCTCTCTTTGTCTCTCTCTCTCTCTCTCTCTCTCTTTATCTCTTTCTTTCTCTCTCTATTTTCCTGTCTCTTTCTCTTTCTCTTATATACACACGCATATATAATCCTAGCCTTTCCAATAATTAATATATCAAAAAGGAGTTATATATATATATATGTGTGTGTGTGTGTGTGTGTGTGTATGTGTGTATATATGGGAGAGAACGAGAGTATGTTAGTTATCAAAAGATTATTTATAAAAACGATACAATTCAATGCGAATGAAGCTTTAGACGTTACGTTGCTCCCCGTATTAGACGACGATCATCCTTCCCCTCAACCACCCATCCTTCTCGATTTTAAGTTACTCATTTTTCTTTTCTTTTCTTTTCTTTTCTTTTCTTTTCTTTTCTTGTTTTCTATTTTTTTTTTTTTTCTTCTTTTTGGTTTCCTTATCGTCGTTAAACTCTTTCTCCTCGATGATAGAACACAGACGGAAGAAAAATATCCTTTATAGAAAATCGAAAAAGGGAATCTCTGAAATCTGATGGTAATATACCCCCGTTCGGCGTTCGTTGCCTTCTAAAGGTTTCGCTTAAAAAAAAAAAAAAAAAAAAAAAAAAGAAAAGAAAAGAAAAAACCTACACGAGACCTTCCCCGCAATCTATTCTCAAATATATTCCGATATCGAGTAAATGTATGTTCGATAAAGGCAAGAAAGGAAGGAAGGAAGGAAGGAAGGAAGGAAGGAAGAAAGGAGCGATAAAAAAGAAAGAAAGAGATAGCTAGAGTGAGAGAGAAAGAGAGAAAGAGAGTGAGAGAGAGAGAAGAGAGAGAGAGAGAGAGAGCTAGCTCTTTTATCAGCAATTCATATATTTTCCTACATAAATCGAATGAAAACAAAGTCGAGCGCCGGAAAGAATAATGAACGTTTAGTCTGAAAACAGAGAGAAAGATCGTTTAGGTCGTGCTAGTTTGGCTCGAGAAAAAAGAGAGAGGGAGGGAGAAAGAGAGAAGTAGAAACAAGAAGAAGAGGAAGAAGAAGAGAAGAAGAAGAAGAAGAAGAAGAAGAAGAAGAAGAAGAAGAAGAAGAAAATGAAAAAGAAAAAGAAAAAAGGAAAAAGAAAGCGTACACGCACGCCGCCTACGTCTCACTGTTCTCTCTCTCTCTCTCTCTCTCTCTGTTTCTTTCTCTCTCCCTCTCTCTCTCTTTCTCTTTCGAGCTTTCACACTTTTTCGAGAGCTTTCACGGCCCTCGAGCGAAGCTACATAGAACACCGGTGCACCGGCTGCTCGCGAATCGGCCACCCTCCTCCTTTCCGTGTTTTCCAAGAGTTTACGTCAACCCTCTCTTACTCACTCTCTTTTTACGGCTCTTTATTCTTTCTCTCTTTCCCTCTCTCTCACTCTCTCTTTCTCTCTCTTTCTCTCTCTCTCTCTCTCTCTTTCTTTCTAGCTCTCTTTGTTTCTCTTTTTTCGCACGCTCGCTTTCTATCTTTCTCTATTGTTATACAAGCAGACATATTTTCTCAATAACTCCTTTTTATTCGCTTAGAATATTTCTTCTTTTTAAAAAGAAATGATAATATATATGTATGTATATATATATATATATATATATATTTATTTATTCATTCATTCATTTATTTATTTATTTATTTATCTTCTCTTATATATATGTATAAGAGGAACGAAGTGAAGAATATTATCGAATAATGCAAGACTCGTGTCAAAAGCATCTATCCACATATTCTATCTATCTATCTATCTACCTATCTATCTATCTATCTATTTATCTCTCTCTCTCTCTCTCTCTCTCTCTCTCTCTCTCTCTGTCTCTCCAACGAGGCGAATTCGAAATTCAAGAAGAAAACCTCTTCGTAAAATCGATTCCTTTCCCTATTCGTTGATTTTTTTTTCTGACCCTCCTTCTCCGTCTTCCTCTTGCCCTCGCTCATCGTGCCTCGAGCCTTGAGCTCGAAGAACTTTTGCTATTTGGGTCTCTAGAACGATGGATGGATCGAATTCGATCGGTCTTTCGTATCTACGTAAATAGTAAATCTAAGGAAGAATCTCTTAAAGTTATTTTCGTAATAATCGTCTTATCAAAGGATTTGTATGATATCTTAGTTGGGGGTGGGGGGATGAGAGAATGGTAGGAGGAAAATTATTGATAAAAGAAAATATATATATATATATATATATATATATATTATATGAATATATTTGTAAATTTTGTATCATTAAGAAATTTATAGGTATGGCTAATAAAAGCAAATTGTACCGATCGATCGATAGTCTGCCCTTCGAATAATTAACGAACCCGAATAATTCTCCCCCCGAATTAACTATTTTGTCTATACATAGACGACGTATAATCTATATATTTACTTTTAGATAGATCGTACGTGTTAAAAATGAAAAAAAAAAAAAGCAGAAAGAAAGAAAACGTACAAATGGCATATAAAAATATACGTAGTATATTTAGTAATAAGTGTCAATAGATTAGATCGCAATTGAATTCGAAGTATCGAACGGTTCGTATAATTCGACTCGTTAAAAAGAAAAAAAAAAAAAAAGGGAAGAATAGAAAAGGAAAGACATGAAAAATAAAAAGAAAAAAAAAATAGAAAAAAAGGAAATAAAAAGGAAAGATTGTTCGTAGCTGTTCGTTTGCAACTGAATACGAAAGAACACAAGTTCTATATGATTTTATTCGATAGAGGAGACCCAACGTTATAGCGTGTTGCCGACCGACCATGAACAACTTGACTCAACGACTTTCTTTCAGGAAACATCAGCGACTCGCAATACATCACGTACATGACAAGTAAGTACGCATGCGTCGCATCGAAATACGTCTCCTCTCCCTTTTTAAGCGATTATTTTCAATCGATTTTATGTATCTTATAAACGAGAGACGTAAATCGATAAAAAAAAAAAAAAAAAAAAAAAAAAAGGAAGAAAAAAAATGAAAAAACGCGTTGAGAAACACGTTTCAGTGTTAAAGAACATTTTCATGTTACGATCCCCCTATACCCCCACTCCCCCCACTCCTCCTCTTACATCTTGGCGCGCGTGTGAAATTTACACGCTATACCTCTTTTTATCGTAACTTTGCGTGTATTTTATTATGCATTTTTTTTCTCTTTTTCTCTCTCTCTCTCTCTCTCTCTCTCTCTCTGTTCAGAGACGCATTAAAGCATTTCTCCGTCCCTTCTCGCTCGGTTCCCCTCTATTTTTCATCTCGTCGAATAATTTTTCTCAAAGATGAATATTTGTATACGTATAGATAAATCGTTTTATATACAAATCGTTCTCTTGAAATATTTCTCTCGTTTATGTAGTACAATTTCTTTTTCTTTTCTTTTTTTTTTTTTTTTTTTTTTTTATTACGATTATTATTATTATTTTTTTCTTCTTCTTCATCTTCTTCATCCTTTTCTATACGCACTTGTTGCATTTCGGACACGTTCGATACGTTCAATTAATCAGCTCTCTTTGTACGATCGATGCAACGACGTTTCAAATATCGAATATAATTAAAAAGTTCGAGTTGATTTATTCAGTCGTTGTTTGGATTTTTTTTTCCCCTTTCTGAATCTTCTTTCTTCTTTTTCTTTTCTTTCTTTTTTTTTTCTTTTTTTTTTTTGTTGTTTAACCAAGGGTGAGAAAAAACAAATAATGCGTAAAATATCGTCTGTCCCGTGTCTAGAAGTCTTTTATACAATTATCGATCACCGCCAAGGACATCGTTAGTCTACATTTTCAGAGAGAGAGAGAGAGAGCGAGAGAGCGAGAGAGAGAGAGAGAGAGAGAAAGAGAGAGAGAGAGAGAGAAAGAGAGAGGAGCAGTCGCCGTTGTTGCTCTTATCAATATCGTATATATACATTATTGGAATAATTATTACACGACCACGTTTCTTCTCCTCCTCCCTCCCTCCCTCTCCCCCCTCCACCTTTTCACGTGATTTCACATTTAAGCATATGAAAAGTGGCTCCGTGAATCGGCCTGTTTTCGAGCTTCTCCACTCAATTTCACTCACGGCGAGCGTTCCGATCTAAATTTCAAATTCGTTAATGTGTATTTTTACACCGCGAAAGAGGTCCGACCGAACGAAAGAGAGAGAGAGAGGGAGAGAAAGAGAGAGAGAAGAGAGGTCGAGCGTGCACGGCACTCTTATCACCATCTCTCTCTCTCTCTCTCTCTCTC
>NC_140820.1:1217500-1222500 GCF_050613455.1 Vespa mandarinia
GATGAGTACAGCGAATAAAGCACGTCGAAACTCGATGATCTCAATGTTCCTCTATATTATCTCGTTCATATACCAGAGAGAAAGAGATAGATACAGAAATAGATCTCTCTCTCTCTCTCTCCCTCTCTCTCTCTCTCTCTCTCTCCCTCTCTCTCTCTCTCTCTCACTCTTTCGTCTATGTGTTATTAAGGGGAATGAGAGGTCAGCCGCATAATAGCCAAGCGGAATTATCCGAAGACGCGGCATGCGTGCGTCATGGTGCTATGCTTTCGTGATCATTATCCAAACTATGTTCGAACTCGCGTGGTGCACGCGGCTTCAAAAGCGAGGACCGAGTTCAAAACATCGATTCAGCGGCCGCGAAATTCAGGTTGTGCTTGATGTGCACGGTAACCTGGATTTAATCATCGTAATACCTATTTCTCCCCTTGATTGATAATACCGACATAATTTACTTTCGAGGATCATCTTTTTTATTGTTCTTTTTCTCTTTTTTCTTTTTTTTTTAACGCGTCATCAAGGGAAGTTTCATATTTGATAAGAAAAATTTCGTTCGTTCGTTAGTTCGTTCTTTCGTTAATTAATTTTTCATTCATTCATTCATTCATTCATTATAATTGTTAACAATTTTTAATTTTAGAATAAAAGAAAAAAAGACAAAAAAAAATAGAAAAAGAATTCCTTCGTGAGAGATTTGCTAAGAAGATTTGCAAGAAAAATGAAAAAAAAAATAATATTGGCTATGATCGAACGCATTTTAATTTTTAATTTTTGAAAAGAAATATTATAGTCATTCATTCATTCATTCATTCATTCATTCATATTCATTCATTCATTCATTATCATTGATAAAGAAGATTCGTTCGTGGGGATGGAAAAGGAAAAGAAAAAGAAAAGAGAGAGAAGGAAACAAAACATTTACAAAGAAGCTCGACTAATTTTCTACAAGGTGAACAATACCTACCTCCTTTCTACATTCCTTTATTAATTATTGCGGAACGATTCTAACTCGACCGGTTAGATGAACAAAGCGCAAAGTTAATGAGAAACGTGGCATAAGAAAGAGGTTAAAGAAGACATCCTTGTCGTCGTCGTTGTCGTCGTCGTCGTCGTCGTCGTTGTCGTTGTCGTTGTCGTTGTCGTTGTCGTCGTCGTCGGAGAAAGTCCATTTCTCCTTTTTCTTCGTTCTTGCGCGTTGACTATCGTTGTTTATCTCATTAAAGGAAAGTAGAAAAGCGCGGGATAATCCTGGAAGAGACAAATCGTGACCCTCTAACATAGACTTGTAGTTTTAACGGTGGTAGTATAGTAACGAAGCTGGAGTAGCAGTAGTAGTAGTAGTAGTAGTAGTAGTAGTAGTAGTAGTAGTAGTAGTAGTAGTAGTAGTATATAAGTGGAACGAAGAGATCGGAGTCGCTTTTCTGTCGGTGAAACTGAGGGGCTGAGGGGTAGGGAGGGACAGGGCGGTGAGATAGTGAGAGAGAGAGAGAGAGAGAGAGAGAGAGAGAGAGAGAATGGGAAAGAAAGGAAAGGAGAGAAGATGTAAAGAGATGGTGGTGGTATTGGTAAAGCAGCAAGGCCTGCTTGCTGTTGCAGAACCATTGCTGTTGCTACTACTAGGAAACTCATGCCGTGTTGGTGGGTTTTAACTTTATCGCAGAAGAAAGAGCAACCGAGGTGACGACGAGGAAAAGTACGCTTGGAGAGAGTGCAGAGAGGGTTGAGAAGTAGCATGGGTGGGGGGGAAATGAGTGGCGGTAAAGCGAAGCTCGAGGCGGTAGAGATGAAGTTACGGTGTAATGGACGCTTTAATTCCAAAGGAGAATAAATTGAAATTTTGCCGACGTCGTCCTCGTCCTCGTCGTCGTTCTCGTCGTCGTCGTTGTCGTTGTCGTTGAGTTCGTTGCGTTTCATTGATAAAAAGAAGAAACAAAAGAAAAAAGAAACCGAAAGGATTTGTGCTAGTAATGGATTATATATGTGTTTGTCTGTGTATAGAGAACGTAGTAGGACTATTACATATATAGGTACATACCTATATATATATATATATATATATATATATATATATATATATATATACCGAAGAACGTAAACGTATCTCGAGCTTTCAATTAAGGGTAGACGCGCGACCAAACGGATTATTGTTCGTGTCTGAATTTTATTTATCGAATTATTTCCAGGTACGCGGCTCGTACAGGGAGTATGTCGGCAGAGTGGTAAAACTCGATTAACGCGACCGTTCGAGTTAAGCTTCCTACGCTAGTAATTTTTCCATTGTGATATTATCGATTTGTCGTCGGTTCTAACCGGTCAGACTAGAGAGAGAGAGAGAGAGAGAGAGAGAGGGAGGGAGAGAGAGAACGTGTGTGCATTGTGTAAAGAGTGTGTTAGGAAAAATATTTCGACGTCTTTTTCATTAATCGAATCACCATTTTATATACGCTCTGCCGAAAGTACATTCAATCTTTTAAATATTCCTAGATCGAACGATATACGAATCCTCGAATTTAACGAACGAACAAACGAACAAATCTACGTACGTAGGATCGATCGATCGATCGATCGATCGATCTACCTATCTATCTATCGATCGATCGATGGATCGCCATGAAAATTATCTTTCTTTTATTCTACGGAGATACACATACCTACGTATATTTTCCAAGCTTATCTCTCAACGAGCATCGATCATTGATGCCAGCTCTCGTTCGGGAAATCGTAATTAATCCGTACGACTCGTTGTTTTAATAGCTTTTCGATCCGATGAAGAGACCGAAGTCGAAACGGCGAGTAAGTAAATCGATGCGCGTTTATACGAGAGTATCTAATGAACCAGGAAATCCGTTTAAATAATAATCGCTAATAATGATGTTTCCTCTCCCCTCCCCCCTCCTCCTCCTCCCCCGTTCGTACGACAACTCGCCGCGAAACGATAATATTCGATATCGGTATTAAATATTCTCATCTATCTCGATATTATAGAATCGACCTTATTACTGCGTGACACTAATAAGTAGATGTTATTATAAATAAAAAAATAAAAACAAAATAAAAAAAGAAAAAAATTAGGAAAAAAAAGAAAAAAAAATATACGAAGAAAAAAGGAGAGACGAAAATAAAGGAACGTAACAAAGGAGAAATAATACGGTAATTCGTAGAAATGATGAATCGGATTTAAAAGGGTAAGCGATTAAGAATCAATAGATTTTTCCTTTTCTTTTCTTTCCTTTTTTTTTCTTTTTCTTTTTCTTTTTCTTTTTTTTTTGCCATGCTTACTCTCTAGAATCCAATTGAAATTTCGTAGACGAGCGAGCTATTTCCTTTTACTCTCTTCGCCCTTTTTACTCCGCTTATAACCTCCGATCGACAGAGCAAAACGTAGGAAGGCACGAAGCGGAGGGAATTCCATTTAAATTAAATTAATATTTGCCGTGCCAGCCGAGGGAACGAAAAGTAATGGCGGAACGACGAAATCAGTTCGTTTGGCGGATGCTGCATGTATTCCGATACACGAAAATGTTGATAAGGTTCGTGTAATTATTTATGATAAAGCAGACCTGTTCTCGGAATTTACACTCGTTTCTCCCACTTCTCTCTCTCTCTCTCTCTCTCTCTCTCTCTCTCTCTCTCTCTCTTTCTCTCTTTAGCGTTCGCGCACGCTATATTCTACTTTTGCGTTGAGCGAACATCATCGTTAGACCATCACACGTTTACAATCGATGAACGGTCGAGAGAGTGGGAGAACAAGAGAGAGGGAGAGAAAGAGAGAGAGAGAGAGAGAGAGAGAGATACATAGTCGGTGGGCAAGCTGCAGCTGCATCGGAAATTGCAGCGCCACGCCGCGCAGCATATCGACCGGATCCTCGAAACGTCGAAAATTCGTACGAGAGAAATTCGCGCGAGCCGGTTCCTCTTTCGAATTCAACGATAGTAGTATAGTATAGTATAGTAGAGAGAGAGAGAGAGAGAGAGAGAGGAGATGGCTATTCAAAACGACTATCCCCCTCGATTCGTAATTACCATCCGTTTCGTTTCCATAAACGAGGCCGACCGACCAACCGACCGACCGACCGACCGACCAACCAACCAACCAACCGGCTAGCCGGCCAGTCGTCCGCATTTACGCACCCTCGTCCTCCGGCTGTGACACGTGCCCCGTTACTTGGGGACCGATCGTTTCCACTCCCACCCCGAGTCCTCAACCCCCTCCCCAATCCTCATCCCCTGTCTGCCAACTCCAACTCCAACCTCTCTTCTACATCCACTTTCCATACCCACCCTTCTCTACATTTTCTACGTATGGAAACGAACGAACGCAATGCAACCAAGCAAGCAAGCAAGCAAGCACGCGCGCGCGCGCGCGCGGTTCGTCGCGATGAAATATTCCAGGGAGGGCGATAACGCGTTATTGTATAATTGTTTTGCGTTTTTGGATAATAACGTGCCATGTAACAGCTTGCAGGGATCTAGTTCTCGTTTGCTCGCTTCGTGGCTAAATTTTACCCCTATTCTCCCTCCCTCCCTTCCTCCCTCCCTCTCTCACCCCCGCCCGTGCTCCTCTGTACTTTCCACGTTTACGCACTTTCACGCTAATTAATCGCTCGTTCGATATCGATTCGATATTTCCTTGACCAACTGTGTGTGTACGCGCGCGCTCGTGTATATATATATATATATATTTGCTATCACGTTTTTCTATACATCTGTCTGTCCATCTCTTTCTTCCTTTTTATTATATCTTTCTCTCCATCTTCGTTTTTTATTTCGTCCGTCTGTTTGACCTATCTTCTCTATCGTATATCTTTCTCTCTCTTTCCATATCTGTTTATCTGCTATCTGTCTGTCTATCTGTCTGTCTGTCTGTTTGTCTGTCTGTCTGTCTATCTGCCTATCTGCCTATCTGTCTGTCATTCTTCCGTTTCTTTCTTTTTTCCTCCACCTTCTCGACAAGCTCTTCTATTATCCGTTGGCATCGTGATTATCTCTAATAATGAATC
>NC_140820.1:1225000-1227500 GCF_050613455.1 Vespa mandarinia
CCTTACCCCTATCATCCCCTCTCGTATAGTGGAAGAGCAACTCGATATTTTTGTAACCACGGTACTTCGACCCAAATAGACGCTACTACTCACTGCTTAATCGTATCGAACGTGAAAATAATTAATTTCATCGTCGGAGCCAAAGTTGTATTATCTTTTTTCTGTTTTTCTGTTTTTGTTTCTTTTTTTTTTATTTTCGTCCTTTACGCAATCAGCATTTAGAAAATCATTTCGATGCTCAGATATGTCTGAAGTTTATATTTAAATAATTCACGAGAAAAGGACAGAATTATGAGGAATTGAATATGGGAGAGTGACAGAGAGAGAGAGAGAGAGAGAGAAATATAGCTTTTTCTTGTAACATCTGATAGATTGTTTTTTTCTTTTTTTTATTTTTTTTTTTTTTTTATAAATACTATAATAGAAAAAAATTTTCCTCGACATATTCGGTCGAATGAATTTCTCGATTATTGACTGTATATTCTTTATCTTCGTGCTTTCGAGGGAAACGAACAAAGTAGAATAAACGTAATCGACTAATGGACTTGTTGCGAACGAATGGCAGCAATTTGTTTGAATCCACAATGCACATTTTCTCTCTATAGTGATAGTACGTGTATATGTGTTCGCATGCATTCGTGCGCGCGTGTGCATATGTGTATATATAAATATATAAATATAAATTTTCCATGAATACGATTCGATCAAAAATTATAAACTGTGTCATTATAGATAGAAATAATATTTCGTTTATTTCGAAATCATGATCAAAGCACGAAACGATATATATCGTATCTTGTTAGATAATGACACAACAAACCATAGATCCATAGCTCGAGGCATCGGAGAATATTATGTGTCGTTTATTGAATTTTTCGACATTGTTAAACATTCGATTAAAATTTTCAACAAATCATCGAAATATTCATTCGATCGTATGCGTTGTTTTGTTTTTTTTTTTTTCTTTTTTTTTTTTTTTTTTGCATATATGTAGGAAG
Source organism: Vespa mandarinia (assembly GCF_050613455.1). Classification (NCBI taxonomy): domain Eukaryota; kingdom Metazoa; phylum Arthropoda; class Insecta; order Hymenoptera; family Vespidae; genus Vespa; species Vespa mandarinia. The sequence goes on from NC_140820.1 coordinate 1,225,999, forward strand.
ATAATACCAATATTTCATTTCTTCATCGAGAACAGTCTGGATTAACAAAAATATAAATTCGAACGAACGGAGTTACTTCGTTATGCGACAATGATTTTTCTAATCGACGACAGTTCGGTTCTTCCCGATTACGTATTCCTAGAAACGACGTGACGTTTGAAAATTATCTTTTCGATTTAATCCAAAGAAAGAGTAAGAGAGATAGAAAGGGAGAGAGAGAGAGAGAGAGAAAGAGAGAGAGAGAGAGAATTAGAAAAAACGTCTAATAAAATTGATTTTATCGATACTCGAAAAAGGTGAGACGATAGGACAATTCCAAGACATTTTATGGTTTCTCGAAGGTATATTTTAATGACGTCGAGTCGATATTTTTCATGTACGCGCTAGAGAGAGAGAGAGAGAAAGAGAAAGAGAGAGAGAATGAGAATGTGAGAGAAAGAAAGAAAGATACGTACACACATTCGTACATAGAATTTGACGTTCGAGTGAGTTCGAAGCGCGCGAATCGTTGATATAAAACTGTTCTTTCGGCACTTCGCACTGGGAATCACGTTTTATTATCATCCATTATCCTGAGCGGGAGCCAAACAATAAAATCCTTTCGCGGCGTTCCATTGTGAAACGAAATGGAGATAAAGAGAGAGAAAGAAAGAGAGAGAGAGAGAGAGAGAGAGAGAGAGAGAGAGAGTCGAGTATTCGACAATAAAGTGATGAGATAAAAAGCGCATGCATACACATCCAACCAACAAACCTCTGGCAACAAGCACTTTTCTCTTCATTCGCCGGCGCGCAACGCCGACGAATGCTGCTTCACGCATATTCATTTAAGCGGCCACTATTGTGAAAAAGTGTTCATAAACGTTTACCATCGATTTCGGTAGCTCTCTCTCACCTCCCCCTCCAGCAAGTTTCAGGACCAATTTACTACTTTACTTTGTATAGTCGCTCTCACTCTCTCTCTCTCTCTCTCTCTCCCTACTTCCCACCCATCCTTCCACCCTCCGTTCCATTCTTTCTACCTATCACTCAACCCAACTCACCCACCCACCCACCCACTCACTCATCTTTCCTCGTTCCAAATATCATCGTATCTTTTCTCTCTTTATCCCTTTCCCAGTTATCTCGATGCTCTTTCACTCTCCACGCCGTTTTCCTTTTTCACATTTCTCTATCTCTATCTATTTCTATCTCTTTCTCTTACATATGTATAGGTATGTATATATATATATATATATATATATATGTATGCATATATAAACTGAAACCGTATCTCTCTCTTTCTCTCTCTATCTATCTCTTTCTCTCTCTCTCTCTCTCTCTCTCTCTCTCTTTCTCTCTTGTCGTTTCGTGACTGGAAAGGGGGGTTGAGAGGTGGAAGGGAAGAGGTAGAGAGGAGGAGGAGGAGAGAGGTGGAATGGGGATGGAAACCACGCAGTCCTGACAAAGGATGGCGTCGCGTTCATCCATCTTGCCGCGACCGTCTCTTTATTCGTGGGTAAAAG
>NC_140820.1:1235000-1237500 GCF_050613455.1 Vespa mandarinia
GAAAATGCTTTCTAAATTAATTTTTCTGTCGATCGTTTCGAAATGAAGGAAAAAATAGATAAAGAAAAAGAAAAAAATTCAATCCTCTCACTCTCTCTCTCTCTCTCTCTCTCTCTCTCTTATCGTTGTCCTCATCATCATCATCATCATTATTATATCTCTTCGTCTCCTTTCTCTAATTGCAGGTTCTCCTCTACATAGTAATCCAATTATCCCATAGGATAATTGGATTCGACGTTTACCTGAAATTTTATTCGGCCACTTTATCCCATAGAAATTAAATTTTTCGAATTGTTCGTGATAAATAATTCTTCTTTTTTCTTTTTTCTTTTCTTTTTTTTTTTTCATATTATTGTTTTTCTCTTTTGTTTCCTTTTTTCTTTTTTCCTTCTTTTTTTTTTTTTTTCCTATATCTTTCCTCAATATCAATATGAGCCAGTAAGGCCATTTACGACAAATCCTCATCCCATGGGTAAGTAACAATAACCAGAGACCCTGTAACCTCATTATTGAATGTATCGATATCATCATATACCATGATCGTATAGCATACATATCAAAGCCACGTCGTTATATACGGTATAATCGGATTTATCGTTAACCGAAGCATGTAATGATGCAACGAATGTATAATATACGAGTGTAACGAGAGATATCGAGACAAATTGAAAGAGAGAGAGAGAGAGAGAGAGAGAGAGAGAGAGAGAGAGAGAGAGAAAAGGGGAGAGGAAAGTGAGAAAACATAGAGCAAGTTTAACTATGGTTAACAATCTATCCCATTGTTTTAATCATCCTCGTTGTTGATCGTCATCATCGAAATGGATGATTTTTATTAAGAGAAAATAATGTTAAAAGATTTATATCACATATTATTACATGTATGTATATATGTATGTATGTATGTATGTATATATATATATTTTTTTTTTCGTTTTTTGTTTTCTGCTCGTTTTGTTTGATCTTTTCTCTCTCTCCCTCTCTCTCTCTCTCTCTCTCTTTATTTTCTCTTGTTTTCGCTACACTCTGATTGCTACCATCAAATATCGTTTAATCCTCGCTTTTACGTCCTCACGAAGAGAAAAGGGAAAAAGAGAGAGAGAGAGACACACACACATACACACACAGAGAGAGAGAGAGAGAGAGAGAGAGAGAGAGAGAGAGAGAGAGTGAGTAATTTTTGCCGACCGAACGAGCACGCATTGCCGCAATGCGATCAACGATCGACTTTCGCTCGAATCGCCACATGAATTCGATGTCAACGGGCTGCTGCGAGAGATCGCCCGATAGAAAATATCGCGGCCCTGTATTTTTATCACGATATAACGTTCACGATTTTATCGTCTCTGAGGTTCGAGATAACCGGCGATTCCTCTCCGGGAATCCTCTCCCCCTATCAATGTTGTCATCCGGGGTCGAATTTTACGTTCGTTCAAATGCATGTCAAAATACGCGAAAGGACTCTTATCGTTAGGTAAATAAAATGTTCGTTGACGAATCGTAACGATGGTGGAAAAAAATAATTTCCTTTTTTCTTTTTTCTTTTTTTTTTTCTTCCCCTTTTCTTTTCTTTTCTTCTTCTTTAAACATTCAAACAAAAACGCCGTTTGCTTTTATTATAATAATTATTATAATTAACTCTTTGAACTTGATTTAAGGTCTTTTTCTTTTTTCCTTCGGCTTCTTCTTTGATATTGTATCAATGAAAGTTTTTCTCTTTTCTTTTTCTTTCTTTCTTTTTTTTCTTTTTTCTCTCTCTTTCTCTCTCTCTCTCTCTCTCTCCCTCTCTCTCTCTTTCTGAGATAAGAGACAAACCAATAAGAAGATTAAAGTCGTCGTTGGCGACAAGTTAGGATAAGATTGAAATCGGATAGGACAAATACATTTTTATATCTGTCCGCGTATCTTATGATATCACTTTTCGTTCCGTTTAATGCACAAATCTACTAATTCTAGCAGTCTAGTCGAAAGACGCCCAATGTCGTTTCACGCAAATTAATCGGCCAAAGTAACAAGCAGTATACCAGCAGCAAGCTGTTATTCGACTATAGCCTCTTCTCTCTCTCTCTCTCTCTCTCTCTCTTTCTCTTTCCCTTTAGAGGCGTCTCCTTCTTCCAGAGTATAAAAAAAAAAAAAAAGAAAAGGAAGGGCTTATACGCAAAGCGCAAGTTACACGAGTCGTTCGTGAAAATGGCAAAGAAATAAGAATCAGCGGCCATTACGAGAAACGTCGGTGCAGAATTTTCATGGAATCTTTTCCAAGCGAGCTTTTTTCCTCCTCCTTCCCCTCCTTCTCCCTCCTCTTTTTCTTCTTTTTTTTATCTTTTTGTTCTTCTACTCTCTCTCTCTCTCTCTCTCTCGCTCTCTCTCTCTCTCTCCCTCCCTCTCTCCCTTTCTCTTTCTTTTTCTTGAATTTCTTTTCATTTCAACGTTACGCTTTTGCCTGTAAAAATCTGAAAACCATTTGCCGGTACGAGAAAGAGGCCACGGTTATCCCACGATA
>NC_140820.1:1242500-1245000 GCF_050613455.1 Vespa mandarinia
GAAAAAAAAAGAAAGAAAGAAAAAAAAACTACGTGCAAATCTTGTTGAAGTAAACCTTTCAATCGAATACTCTCGTCATTCGACCGTTATTACTGAAACAACCTGTAGCTTTTCTCTTTAACTCGATATCGAGATTTCTTGGAATTTGTGTTCCTTTTTTTTTTTTTTTCTTCGTGTCGTTTCTTTTCTTTTCTTTTCTTTTTTTTTCTTTCTCCTCTCCCTTAACTTTTAACGATGCACAATTATATTTAAAAGGAATATAAATTATCTATGAAAAATAATGAAATACGTTATTACGGATTGTTTATAGAATTTTTCTTTAAAATGAATTGATCATTGAAAAACAATTAAGGACGTATACAAATATATATGTAAAAATGAGATAAATTGACATAAAAGATAGACAAATATTTATATATAGATAAATAAATGGAAATAAAAGAATGTAATTATTTTGGTAGGAGTCTTTTAAAAAAAGAGTTTCAAGGAAAGTTATAGTAACTTTTGAAAAAGGCACGTGGCTTCGTTCCTTATTGAGAGAATCGTGCGATTTTCCTTTATCGAAGGTTACTAACCATCCCGACCTCTTTCCCTTTATTTCCTTTACCTTATTCTACCATTCTCATGGTATTCTTTGTTGAACCCACCCCTTCTACTTTTTCTCGTCTGTCTCCACCACTACTACTACTGTTACCATCACTACTACTACTACTACTATTACTATTACTTTTTCATTGTGGAGACAGACGATCATTTTCCTCGTGGACTTATCGCGAAGTGGTTTTTATGATTTCATGCCCCATTTCAGGCAGTTCCGTCGATCCTTTCGATTTTCGTCACCGTGTATACCTTTCCTTTACTTTCCTTTACTTTACTTTACTTCACTTTACTTTACTTTCCTTTCCTTTTCATTCGTCTCCCTTACTTTTATTTTTCTTCTTCTTCTTCTTTTTTTTTTCTTTTTTCTTCTTTCTCTCTCTCTTTCTTTCTTTCTTTCTTCCTTCTATACGTCGAATTCGCACAAAACACGCTCTTTCATACGATACTTTCATACAACTACGCATACATTTTTCGTCTGTTGACGCTTTTCCATAGAAGAAAAAAAGGGGAGCGGGGAGTTTGGGATTGGGGTTAGAGGGCACAAGAGGACACATAATAAGGGCGACCCCTTGAATTTTTCCTAAGCGTTCTGGCCAATATGGAAGGGATGAAAGGGACGAGAGGAGGAAGGTTAGGGGGAGGTCACTCGATTACGAATTTTTGCTATTTGTGTTGGAAGGTGGTATTCATAATGGCGACGTTTTTTCTTTCTTTTCTTTTTTTCTTTTCTTTTTTTTTCCCTCTCTCTCTCTCTCTCTCTCTCTCTCTCTCTCTCTTTTTCTTTTTCTTTTGCCCGCAGCTAAAGGACATGCTTTTTTGTCGACAAGATCTCTTTTCTTCGTAATAGAGAGTCACACAATGATTCCAACTCCCCCATCTCGATTATTTCTAAAGATATGAGAAAAACTTACAACTGTTTGCCCCTTTTTTGCCTCAGCTTTTCACCGAGTAAATTTGTTTTACAAGAGATATAATATCCTTGTGATTTCTTTTTTTCTTTTTCCTTTTTTTTTTTTTTTTTTTTTTATAACTCATTCAAGAAAGAATTAAGACGTATACCAGATTTCTACAGATAAACTGTATATTTTTATTTTTTTGTTTTGTTTTGTTTTCCTTCTTTCTTTTCTTGTGTTTTTCTTTTTTTTTTTTTTCCTTTTCTTTATCCTCTTTTACATTTCTTATTTCTTATTTCTTATTTCTTTTTCTTTTTTTTTTTTTTTTTTTTTTTTTGTTCTTTTTTCTTTTCATCTCTTTTCTTTCCTTTTCTCTTTTATAATTCATATAAATTAAATTCTACATATAATAAATACAAAATTTACAAGGATTCGTATAAATTGAAGTAGTAAAATTCTTTTAATGAAATTAACAAACTCGTATAATATAAAGAAAGATATGAAAGCTTTAACAGACGACTTATTTTCAATTGAAGAAAAATCTCTAAACATCTTATATTTTAAAGAGAAAAAAAGACAAGGAAAAAAAAATGAGCAGGAGAGAGAGAGAGAGAGAGAGAGAGAGAGAGAGAGAGAGATAACGAATATCGAATAACTTTTATTTACGAACAACAAACGACGTCGCATATTTTCTTCCATTTAATGCTCGCCGGAAGCCAAACGTCTTTCGTAATTCCATTATCTCTTAGTCGAGATACTTCATAGACTCGTTAACTGATATTTCAAGCTCGGTAAGCACTCAGACCTCGTTCCAGTTTTCTCGATGATCGGATAGGAAGAAAAAGAAGAAGAGGCAAGGAAAGAGAGAGAGAGAGAGAGAGAAAGAGAAAGAGAGTGAGTTTGAAGCACTGTTTTCCAAAGACCATGCGGTCCAAAGGACGTCTTAATTGGAGATTTTCTCCCTCGTAATTACGTCTTCTCATCATCCTTTCCATCTTTTAATAAAT
>NC_140820.1:1252500-1262500 GCF_050613455.1 Vespa mandarinia
ATATTTAGATATAAATATATATATATATATATATATATATATATATATACATATACATTATCTGTGTATGTAGAATGTACTACCAGGAGCCGGATATTATAGACGAATAGGTTTGCAATTATTGTTTTCACGAGGTCTGGTTCTCCCTCCTCAGTCGACTGATCGATTACAAATTAGAGAAAATGTTTTACAGTTTACGCGAGGCCTTTAATTACACGTTTGAACATGGCCATGCTAATTTATGACTGGATGTAAAAGTTAATTACTAGTGGGAACAATTACGTGCTTCCTTTACTATCACGATGATCGGTACGTCGTTCCGATCGATTCAGATACGATTTAATGATGTTGTTCAAATTAAACTGTGAAAGAAGGAAAGAAGAAGGAAGAAAAATGACAAAGGGGGAAAAAAAAAGAAAAGAAGGAAAGAAAAAATTAAAAAAAAAAGAAAGAAAGAAAGGAAGAAAAAAAGGAAAACAAGATTTCGATTATCTCACAATTATAAACGCACCTAGGGGAGGGACGGAGGCATGAGGAAAATGTGAAAATTATATTATATTTCCAAAGGCAAACTCACAACGCGATTACGTACTTAGGTACCTTTATGTAATATATATATATATATATATACACATGTACATATGTACGTAGTTGGTGAGAGCGACCAAGCAGAAAACGAAAATCGGCCAAAGTGGAAAGAAGCTTGGTCGACGAAAAATAAAGAGAGAGAGAGAGAGAGAAAGGATTTTCACGAGCAGAGGGAATGACCAAACCACGGAGAAAACGTTCGCAATTAAAATCAAAGGTAAAGCAGTACGGTGAAACGTCGCCGCAAGCATTGTGTGGATTGTGGCGATGGTAATTGGGTGTGGAGAAGGCAGTGGAGGGAGTAGGTGGATGGGTGGTCGGTCGGTCGGTCGGTCGGTCGGTCGGTCGAACGAGTTTGGGTTGATGTAGGTAGATGGATAATGGCGGCTATCAGTACATTGAAAAACGATACTCACAATATTTTCATTGGAATAATGTTATTGAATAAGAAGATGTATAAAATATGTATATGAAGAAATAACAATGTAGTAACGAATGGTTAACGTCGTAGAACATTATAATGGTATATTAATTAGATGATCCATGCGATTATTATTAATATAACGTAAAAATTTTATTACACGATTATCATTACAATTGATTGTTTTGATTATTCAATTAAATTGTTATAACAACAAGTTATTGTTATATCGTAAATTAAACGTATTAAGATGCTATACGATTAAATAAATAGAGATACACAGAGAGAGAGAGAGAGAGAGAGAGAGAGAGAGAGAGAGAGAGAGAGAGAGAGCGAGCGAGAAAGAGAGATAGATTCATGTTATGTTATGCATATACCATACGTATCATCTAACGTAGAGTTTATCTTACATCCGATATAACCCGATATTGATAAGTCTGAGATGTCCACGAGAAGACACGATTACGTTGAGGAAGGCTAAGAGAACCTTACTGTCCATAGCCAGCGGTCAGGATGGCTTCTATTTCAATCTAAACAGGATCGGTGTGCATCTATAGCAAAGTGGAAAACCGGGAGCTAGAGATAGATAGATAGAGATAGAGAGAGAGAGAGAGAGAGAGAGAGTGTGTATGCAGCTCTCGGGTTTCTCTATCCCGTCAGATGGTAGACACCGGTTCACGAGAGTGAAGATTTAAACAGCAGCTTCGATATATCTAAAGGGGTTGCTAGTAGTTCTACGTTGGAAAATAAGTTGCACCTTGAAGGATGAGCTTATCTGTGTGAGGGTTAGAAGGGAAAGACGATGGAACACCTAAGGACGAGAAAACCTTGAGAGGTGGTAGTAATCTAGTAGTACATGGTATAAGGAAAAGGGTTTCCTAGCGGCAGCTCCTGTGGCTAGTTCTACGGTAGTCAGGATACTTAATATGACCGATGGAAGTCTCGGTAACCGATCGATGTATATATATAACTGTATACACACACACACACACACACATATATATATATATATATATGTAGCCTCGTAGAATTACCCTCTTGAGTAACAGAGTTCCTCGGTCAGCCATATTATCCATCGTCCGACGAACGTTAACAGTTACTATATACAGGAGAATCAAACCATCCCTTGTACTTTCATTTCATCGATGGTCTTTTTGCTTAGATCAACCATCCTCATATAATTATTAGATTTGAACGAGAATAGTTACAATGAAAAATAATGTTTCGTCGTTTCCTGTACAAATTTGTTATATTACTTTCGAAGAGATATTTAGATTTTCTTCTTTATTTTTTTCACTTTTTTTCTCTCTGCTTTTTGTTTGTTTTTTAATTTTCTTATTTTCTTTTTTTTTTTTTCTGACGTCGTACAACATAACATTTGAAGAATAAATTTATGATTCTTTTTCTATATTATATTTATCCGAGTTTATATACTAAGTTTTATATAACTATGATCAAGATCACTATAAAACTTGATTTCTTTCGGTCGAATCGGTAGAATCGATAAAATATTTAGGAAAAAAAGAAGAAAAAACAAAAAAGCACCTAACGGAGGTTCTCAATGCATATACCAAACGTCGTAACAGTCGTACTCGCACGTACTTCATGTTTATATGCATGCCATACGAGCATTCAGGGGGTAGCGAAAGATGACTATAGAGAGAGAGAGAGAGAGAGAAAGAGAGAGAAAGAGAGAAAGGTAATAAATAGTTGTTGCAGTAGTATATACGAAGACAACGAAGACGAGGGTCGTCGTTGTTCAGAAAAATACAGAAAGTGGAAATCCACATTCAAACAGCTGTTGAATAAGAACTCGTATTTGTTCTATATCCTATGGATATTGTTACTTCAATTTTTATTTATTTATACATGAACCTGTTGTTTTGCGATCAACTACTACAAATAGACCATCATCCATAAATTCTATTCAGTCAGGGGAATAATCGTATTAGATAGATTACTTTTGTTTTATTAATAAACTAAGAAAATTCAATTTCTTAAAAATTTCTCTCTCTCTTTCTCATTATCTTTGGTTCAATCTAATGCATATAATGTACAACATGATATCTAGTGGAAATGTCACTTGGATAGAAATGATTTATGCTTTTTATTTTTTCTTTTCATTCTTTTCTTTTTCTTTTCTTTTTTTTTTTTTTTTCTTTCGTAAAGCAACTCCTATAAAATTGCTTTAACTTTCGTATGATCATAAAATATTTATCAATCGTCCTTTAACTCGTATATATCCTCAGATAATACATGATTGAATCGTGTATGAAAGAAAGAGAAAAAAAAATTGAGAAATTGAATTGTATAAGAAAAAAAAAAAAAAAAAAAAAAAAAAAAAAAAAAAAAAAAAAAAAAAAAGAAAAAAGTAGGAAGAAAAAAAGAAAAGACATCTCGTTATCACGAAAAAGAAAGAAGACGAATATCTCCTTTTGAATGCACAATCCATATCCAAGAAGGATAGAGAGAAAACGAGAGAGAGAAAGAGAAAAAGAGAGAGAGAGAGCTAGAATTAGAGATAGGAATGAGCTGCTACGAAAGAAAGAATCTATTAGTAAGGTTGATGAAGATTGTGGATAATTATTATTCGATTAGAATCGTATTAGGGGGGGGGGGGGGGGGGGGGAGAATGCGAATGGGGGTAGAAAAGTGAGATTAGTCAGATCCTTTGTCTCGAACGAATCCCAAGGTTGGATTCGCAACGATGGGGGTAGTGGAGTACGAGTGAAGAGATGAAAAAATGAAGAAGAAGAAGAAGAAGATAAAAAAAAAAGGAAAAGAAAGAAGAGTGGAATAAAAAGAGGGAAATGTATGTGTCGGAGGAAGAATATATATATATATATATATATATTTATATATATATATATATATATATATATATATAGAGAGAGAGAGAGAGAGAGAGAGAAAGAGGATGGATGGATGAAAGAGTGAATGAGGACTCGTTGTTCGAGTGTCCTCTACGATTCTCAAGCATTCCTATATTTTTCTATCCTTTTCCTGCACTTCGCACGCACGCATTCAACCCTTAATCTAAATCACGAAGATCGACGCTTCTCCATTCTTATTCAAACTGTCTCTCTCTCTCTCTCTCTCTCCCTCTCTCTCTCTCTCTCTCTTTCTCTCTTTCTATCTCGGTATCACTATAAATTGGCTTATTATAATCCTAAAGGGAACGAAAGGGAGACAAAGATAAAAGCAAGAGAGAAAAAGAGAGAGTGTATTCATATGTGTGTGTGTAAATTTGACAGGACGAATCTCTAATTGGAAGATCTTATGATCTTTATAATTGGCACGTTTTGTTCTTTAATCTTCGAAAAAAGGAATGAAGAAAAAGAAGAAAATAATTTTTGTCAGCAAAAATGTTAGCAAACGTACAAGGATAAAATTTTCAAGGTAAAATAGTAAAAATAAATTGATGATAGATGCGTATGTAATGTATTATAAGAAGATTTTCGTAAAGTTTGCAAGGAGAAGAAAAAAGGAAAAAAAAAAAGAAAAAGAAAAAGGAAAGAAGAAGTAAGAAAGAAAGAAAGAAAGAAATCTCCTCGAAGAATAGAACGAAAGAAAAGAAAAGAAAAGAAAAGAAAAGAAAAGAAAAGAAAAGAAAAAGGGAACTCTTGTTTGCTAACTTCCTTGGAATCGAAGGCGACTCAGTCGACTATTTTTTATCGATCTAAACATCGGTAACCATTGATAGGTAAAGGATTTATCCTTTGGAAAAGGATATCTGTTCGGTGTCCTTTCTAGAAGAGAGAGCTTACCGATGCGTATCTTTTCATGGATCTCTGATCCTCAAAGAATTTCCGTAGCCTTGGAAAGATTCACGATGTTAAAGATGTACGACGGAGGAAGAATAGGAAAAGAAAAAAAAAAAGGAAAAAGAAAAAAAAGGAAAAAGAAAAAAAAAAAAAAGAAAAAAAAAGAAGGAAAGAAAAAAAAGGTAAATAACTAACGTTTTTTGAATCGATAGGAAACACGAAAGTATCGGGTGAGGTCAAAGGTAAACAACTAGAGAATCTCTCTCTCTCTCTCTCTCTCTCTCTATTCTCTCTTCCTATGATAAAAGGAAGTACGACGACGAAAGTTCAAAGCCAGGGAGAAAAGCTCAGAGGTTTGGCAAGTGGAAAGTGAGCTCGAAAAAGCGAGAAATCGTTTGTAGCCGATTTCGGTGAATAGAGTACGTGCGTCGTCGTTGGTAGATTTTGGACAATGGAAGACCAAACTCAACTGTTTCCTATGTGTCTACAACGCGATAAACTCTTGCAACTTTTATCGCGCGTAAGAGGACTAACTGTACGAGGAAGAAAGAGACAGAGAGAAAGAGATGTATATATATATATATATATATATACAATAAATATATATGGTGAATGAATAAAAGAGAAAGAGGAAGAGGAAATATCGGTAGTTCGAAAATTTTTTACCATGATACTAACCAGCACCATCATCATTGTTAACTATATTACTATATCAGCATGACTACCATTACAACCATCATTTTTCTCGACTTATCCCTTGAATTCTATCTACCTTATCATCCCGACTCTCTTCTCAGCTCAGTTTTTCCCGTAGGCAAAACTTTTCCCTTCCTCGTGCTCTCTTCTAACCTTCCCTCTCTCTCTCTCCCAAACCCCTTGGTATAATTCCCTCTGACGCATGGAATTTTCTTTCAATAAAACGTGCTACCTCCTCCCGTGGTACCTGTTCCCTGATGACACGGCAGATTTCCTTGGGAATTGATTATCAAACGATTATCGAACGAATGATTTGTGGATCCTTTTTCTTTCTCTCTCTCTCTCTCTTCTCTCTCTTCTCTCTCTTTCTCGTATTTTACTATTAGAAATATATTAGATGGTAGAATTAAATAATCGAAGTCAATGGAATCTTTCGTAGAAATAAATAAAAAAAGACAAAGACAAAGAGAGAGAAAGAGAAAGAGAGAGAGAGAGAGAGAGAGAAAAAAAAGAGAAAGAAAGAAAGAAAGAATAAAAGAATATTGTCTGCCGTGATGAAGGAAAAAGGAAGGGGAGGAGGGGCTTGGTAACCGTAGTATAGTAGCCCCTTCCAATAAATAGAAAATCGTAAAGCTCAAGGAGAGGTATCCGTATAAGTGGCCCGAAGTGGAACTAACGGAGGCAGGAACATCCTCGAGAAAAGGTAGATCCGTTTCCTTGATTTTACCTTAGAGGGATGCGGGCAGAAAGTAACTCGGCAATTATACTAATGGAGATTGTGGAACGAGGGGATAGAACGGAACTGGGAGGATGGTTATTTCTTCTTTTTTTCTTTTTCTTTTTCTTTTTCTTTTTCTTTCTTTCTTTCTTTCTTTCTTTCTTTCTTTCTTTCTTTCTTTCTTCGGCATTCGGATTTCGCCTTCGTAGAAAGAGAAAGAGTGAAAGGAAGGATAAAAGAAGACGACAAAGGTGTCATGGTTGGAGATTGAGAAGAAGGCTAAAAAGAGAAGGTGGAAGAGAGAAGGAATGAGAGTGAAAAGAAATGACGAACTTGAGCGAAGGGCGAGAAGGGTATTAAAGGGTTTGAGGATGGGTAAGCAGTCGAAATAGTTTGATGATGGAAAAGAAAAGAAAAGAAATGAAAAGTAGAGGAGAATGATGAAGAAGAAGAAGAAGAAGAAGAAGAAGAAAAAGGTGGAGGAAGAGAAGGAAGGGTCTGTATGTCTAGTGAAAAGTGAGCAGCATTTGTAGAGGAGAAACCTGCTGGTTACTTGCCGAGAAGGTCTATACATATACCATTGGATAGAAAAAGAGAGAGAGAATATGGTCGGACAGGGTTGGACTATGAGACGGGTTTCTGTTGCCGAAAATAAGAGGACCCTTAATGAATGAGTCCGGCTTGAAGAGCTCGAAAGAACGGCGAACATTGGGGATATATATACATATATATATATATATATGGATGTATACGTGTGTTGGTGCGGTTGTATATATACGTAAGAGGAAAACAGAGGAACCAAATGAGAGAGAGAGAGAGAGAGAGAGAGGGAGATGAGTGTAGACTGTAATTTGGCAAAAAATACCAACGACTGTTACGATATTGCTCTCTTCTAACTGATGCTGTACTTTACTCGGTCCTTTGATCTTATCTCATGTTAGTTAAAAAAAAAAAAAAAAAAAACTACGTTCAATGGGTAAACATTTTTCTAACCTTTCGCATAAGTTATGCAAAATTTTAATGATCTTGACGAAGAAAATTTCGCAAGAAGAAATCTCATTTGGAGAATATTATTCTCTCTCTCTATCTATCTTTCTCTTTCTCTCTATCTATCTATCCATCTATGTATCTATCTATCTATCTATCTAACCATCTATCTATCTTGCTATTAGACATAATCAATAGGAATTTTGTAACGAGAGGAAACGTATCGTCTGATAGATAGAGCGACGATATTAAATCGATCGATCGATGTATACATACGTAGATCGTAATGACCTATCTCTCTCTCTCTCTCTCTCTCTCTCTCTCTCTCTTTCTCTCTCTCTCTCATCTATGAATTTCATCGTCCATATCCATAGCAAATTTCTGTAATCGCTCCAAATGATTATGCTACGCTTTATCTGTTATTCACTCGTCTATACATATGTATATATATATATATATATATGTATGTATGTATAGTATAGGAATATAGTAGGGTGTTGCCACGATTGAAGTAAATATTTGAACGCTAATTGAATTATATAGGATGATGCATATACCTAGCTAACATAGCTTCAAGCTAAACAATTACATTCGATTGCGGTGAATCATAATGGAAATGTCGTTTCACTGAAACTTTTCTAAACCACTAATATCTTTGTCTCTCTCTCTCTCTCTCTCTCTCTCTCTCCCCCACCTTCCCTCTTTCTCTCTTCCTCTCTGTCTCTTATTATAATTGGATGATAATAATTAATAAATCCGATATCATCTTCGCATTATTTATATATATATATATATATATATGTTTACCCAATCTTGATTAGCAATATTTGATAATAAGCCAACACAGATAGACCTGAGAGTCAAGGGAGTAGAGGAAACACATAGAGAAGCTGACAATGAGTGGTGAATGGAGAGTACACGTATCTACAGGCATGTATTATCTAGAGGCGGACGTCTGAAACATCGCTAGGGCTTGTCGTTGTCCTCCGAAATGGAGACGAAGCAGCAAGGCGTCTTGGTTCAATGTAGGAAGGGATAGGATAAAGAGAGAGAGAGAGAGAGAGAGAGAGAGAGAGAGAGAGAGAGACAGCAAGAGCAATAGCAAGGAACGAGATAGAGATAGATATATAGATAGAGATAGAGATAGTTAGAGAGGAGTCTCGACCCTACTACAGTATCGTGTGTAAATCCTTCACGCGTGTATGCGTACACGCTAATGAGCCGTAACAAGCCATTCACATAACATGCTCGTCGTTGGTCGACTATGTTTGTACGTTAAGCTTGGCCCGAAGGGACACCCTAGAGCTTGGCTCCTGGGCGTCTCGACGCCTCGCGCTCGCACGTACCTACCTATCTACCTACCTACCTACCTATATATATATATATATACACATACGTACGTATGTATTGTAGATACGTACGTACGAGTGTCAACCGGTCGCGCGAATAGTTCGGATTGACGATCAAATTGCCTGGATCGTATTTGGCTATGTTCGAAATAGGAATTACGTTGATTTTCGGGTTAAACCTTCGATCTCTACAGGAATATATATATATATATATAGTGTGTGTGTGTGTATGTGTTCCCATAATAACATTTTCTTTTTATAACATATATATATTTTTTTTTATTTGTAATAAATCCCTATATTATATTCTTCGATATCATAGAAAGTAAAATAAGAATGAAGAATAAAAAAAAAGAATACAAAATATTAGAGAACGATCGAATTTTAAGAAGATGGAATGACGAATGAATGGGTGAATTGGACAATTGGAATGGGGTGGAGAATTAATTATTTGTCATTTTGTCTAATGAATTAACGAAAATAGAAAAAGACATTTCTAATTTAATCGTAAGTAATAATAGTATCAAATAATATCAATTAGATGTCAACGAAGATAGAGAGATGTTACCCGAACAATTTTGTTCTATTCGCGTATCAATTAGAAATTTACGCTGGAATTGTCGCGACTAGTTTCAACTAAAAAAAAAAAGAAAAAAAAAGAAAAGAGAAAGAGATAGAAAGGAGGAGAATTGATGGGAAGTAGGAGAAGCAGTTATATTAGTAGAATGTTATTTGAAATGATTGATGCACTTACGTATTTTAGATGTGCACTATAAGAGAACGATGATGACGACGACGACGACGATAAGAAGAATATCTAATATTAATTACGTTAACAACCAAACAGAAGTATTTACTTCGAAATTTCAATCCTTCTGCTTCCTTCCTCTTTCTCTCTCTCTCTCTCTCTCTCTCTCTCTCTTCTCTTCATTCGGTGCATCCACGGTAAATGATAACCTTTAATTGATCGATCTCATTTTCAAGAAAATAAATCAAATCGTCTGCGGCGGAAGGAAAAACGAAGTTTTGATTTCAATACGGATCGGTATGAAAACAGAATGCAAGGTTGGCCGCGTTTAACGTATGCGACGGCGGATATAATGGCTGGTAGCGGTGGTGGTAGTGGTGATCATGGTGGTGGTGGTGGTGGTGGTGGTGGCGGCGATGGCGGTTTTCATCGTCTCTATTCGATATTACGAAACTCACCATTTTCCAACGTCCGATTTTCCTCGTTATCGTCGATGATTAAAGATCTTAATTAACAAATAGTACTTTGATTTCATTAATATATATATATATATAAATCCCCCTCCATCGATTGATTAATAATTAACGTAGATAAAAAAAATAAATAAATAAATAAAAAGAAAAAGAATTATTCTTATTACGTTAAAAGATAATAATTCGATTCGTTTTGATAAAAATTTGATCTCGATTTGTAATCGATTATCAATCTATATCGAATCTATGCGACTGA
>NC_140820.1:1270000-1272500 GCF_050613455.1 Vespa mandarinia
GCATATTTTTCTCTTTTAGAACGAAAATGCGAAAGGAAAAAAAGAAAAAGAAAAAAAAGAAGAAGAAGAAGAAGAAGAACGAAAAAAAAAAAAAAGAGAAAGTTAGGTTCTACTTCATGCTGCTCTCTTCTCTCGTCATTTGTTCTTTCTCGGCTGTTTACTTTTATCTCCCCGCTCTTCGAGGATACGCAATCCACTTCTTTTCCTTCTCTCTTTATTTTTTCTCTCCTTCTCTCCGGGGTCCTCTAACCCACTCTCCTCTCCCCCCTCCTCTATTTTCCGTGTGCATTGACTCGAGAGTCGTATCCGGTCTTTTCTTACCATCCCCCTTTTTTGAATTCAATACACCGAACTTTCTTTTTTCTTTTTTCTTTTTTTTTTTATAAAACCATTGAATACCAAACCCAACTCCTCCTCCTCACACCCATGGAATGGTATATTTATATGTCTCTATGTATGTGTGCGTGTGAGAAAGAAAGAGAGAGAGAGAGAGAGAGAGAGAGAGAGAGAGAGAGAAAGAGAATGAGAAGCCGAATAATCGAGGATACAGTCGTTGATCAACGAAGCGTAAAACCGCCGATAAGCTGGCGACCATAGCGACAACATATACCAAGCATATTTCGTTTAGTTCTTCTACTACCCTTTTCTTTCTTCCTTTGCACACTGCATACCACCACATTTACCTATCCTCTCTCATAGAGGCACCAGTATCGCACGATGCCTGATTAACGCGTGAATAACGCGTGAATAACGCGTGAAAAAGGTGGAGAAGGGGACACGCGTGTGTTTAATTCCTGGAAAATGTTAAAAATCATTTGAATAGCATCGTAGGATATAATAGATTTCGATTGATTTGATAACATATATAAGAAAAAATTGGGACGATTTTTTTTCTAAAAAGGCTTATTTCGAATTTGTTCATCCGCAAGGATGAACTCACATTTTTCTTTCCTTATTTATTTCATTTTCCTTTTTTTTTTTTTTTTCCTTTTTTTCTTTTTTTCTATATGTATATTTGTACAACGTCGCGTCATCACACTCTATTTATATATATATATATATATATATATATATATCTTTCAGTTCTCAGCGAAATGTTTTCCAATCGATTTATTTCTATTTTCATAAGGATCAAGTGAAAATCGTAGATCGTCGGAAGAATGGGAAAATTAATACACGCGAACGTACAAATACAACGATACATACGACTAGAGAATTTTGATGTTTCTGTTTTTTTTTCTTTCCTTTTTTTTTTTTTTTTCCTTTTTATCCACGTAATAAAATCGACGTGCCTCTCGAAAGTGAGAAGACAAAAAAGAAAAAAAAAAAAGAAAGAAAGAATACGAGGAGTAGTGGGAAAGAAAAATGGAAGATAAAAGAGAAAAGAGAAAAGGAAAGAAAAGGAGAAAGAAGAAATGAAAAGAAAAATGATGATAAATATTTTTATAAGATACAAATGCGACGATACGTTTCCACTTGTAATCGTGTTTTTTCGTCTGACTCGAAAAAAATTACTTCTACTTTACAGAATTATTTAGTATGAAGGAAGATAGAACACTTCCCTCTGCCTCCTCCCTCTGTCTCTCACCCTCTCTCTCTCTCTCTCTCACCCTCTCTTTCTCACCCTTTCTCTTTCTCTGTCGAGTTTCCATTCGAAATCCTCGATTACAAGAAGTGTACGTCACAGATAGTAAAACTAAAATGGAAATGTGGTGGCGCCGAAGGAAAAGAGCTTGCAAACTACGAATCCATGAGTACATTCATGCTACTCGTCTATTCCCCCTCTCTCTCTCTCTCTCTCTCTCTCTCTCTCTCTCTCGTACGACGAGAGAAACTACGTGCCGGAACTTCTGAATTTTATGTATGGCATTTCGTCGCCGAACTATGCCAACTCGTCCTTTTCCTCTCGTCTCATCCTCTCTCCCTCTTCATCTCTCTCTCTCTCTCTCTTTCTCCCCCCTCTCTTCACTTGGAACGTATTCTCCCCCTGAAGAAGAATAGTTCCATCTTCCTGTAAACTTTCCCCTTTTGCTATAGTCAGCGTCTCTCTTTTTCCTTTCTCCTCCTCCTCCTCCTCCTCTTTCTCTTCGTTCCATCTCCCTCCTCTCTCTCTCTCTCTCTCTCTCTCTCTCTCTCTCTCTCTCTCCATTTCAACAGTCTCGCTATCCCCCTCCCCCTTTCCATTCTCGTCTAAAGTAACTTCGTCTTCGGTTGAAAAACTCTTTCGAACGAATGTTTTTCTTGGCTACGCACGATCATCGCTTCGAATACCATTCTCAATACTGCGGGCAAACTACTAATAATATACCAACGTCAATGTGAAACTTTTATGCGATAGACTTTTATCTATATTTTTCTCTCCTTTTCTGTCTATATCTGTTTCTCTATCTGTCTATCTCTCTTCCCCTCTTTCTCTTAGTCTCTCCGTCTTTCTGTCTTCTTCTTCTTCTTTTTTTTTCTTTTCCATTTCTCTCTTCTTTTCAACATGTATATTCGCAAA
>NC_140820.1:1277500-1280000 GCF_050613455.1 Vespa mandarinia
AAAAAATCCATGAGATATGGTGGTCAGTCGGTCGGTTGGTTGGTTGGTTGGTTGGTTGGTCGGTCGGTCGGTCGGTCGGTCGGTCGGTCGGTCGTAGATATGCGTCATTTTTGACGTTCGTGATGCTCATAGGGTTTACATATAATTAATGTAATTCCCTGCTTCGTTACATCGAGGACGAATATCGTCAAAGAAAATGAACGATGACAGGCTTTCACGACTACGATGACGACGACGACGACGACGACGACGACGACGACGACGACGATAGGGATGATAGGGGTGACAGGGAGTGAGACGCAGGACTATGAAATATTACCGCGAACCTCGTCGTTTAATATGTGAGTAGAACGTAAAGCGATGACATTTTCTACCAAGTTCTCCCGATTTCTCAACGATTTTATTAATTACACGAAATACTCCGTTAATTTCATTTCATTTCATTTCATTTCATTTCATTTCATTTCATTTTATTTTATTTCATTGCTTCGCCGGTTGATCGTAATACGATCTAAGTATATGAACGATCTTTTCTAATGAAAGATTTAATGATAATACGATGGTTTATCTTCGTAATACAAAACGCATATAAACGCACCGCACCCCGTTATTTTCGTTAATCAGAGATTAATCCTCTTTTTCTAGAAAGTTAGTAAAAAAAAAAAAGAAAATAAATAAAAATAAATGAATAAATAAATAAAAATAAATGAATAAATAAATAATTAAATAAATAAATATTTAACGAAATAAATAAATAAATAAATAAATAAATAAATAAAAAAAAAAAAAAACAATAGAAAAAGAAAAACTAAGCATTTGAAAAATACATCGATCGTACTTTTTCATTTCTCTCGTGTTTCAGGATAACAAACAGGTTCATTTGAAAAAAAAAAAAAAAAAAAGAAAAAAAAGTGAAACGAACAAAAAAAAAAAAAAAGAAACACAGAAAAAACAAAAAAAAAAACAAAAAAAACAATCCATGTATATGAATAGCGGTGTCACAATGTACAGATATCTCATTTCTCTTTCTTTAGTAATTTCCTTGAACAAACATTGATAACGTCGCCGTTGGCCCGTTGCAAATCCGTTCGAATTATTTTCACTCGGTGGCACGTGGTTAAAAATTGCATTTCACGGGGCTCGTATAATCCCGACACACTCTCGACCCCGGGATCCGTGCCGAGCCCGGCATGCCGCGTCGGAAAAATCGCACCCGCTCGCGGAATATATGCGATGTAATCTGTCCGTGATTCCACGCATTTATACGAGAAGAGAAATTGGAAAATAATATTGCGATAAAATTACATGCAGGATAGTGGGGCAAGAGAAAAGAGGGACGAAATTTAATATGTTATTTTCTTTCCACCTCCTTCTACTCCTTCTACTCCTCCTCCTCCTCCTCCTCCTCCTCCTCCTTTTTCTGCTGCTGCTGCTGTTGCTGTTACTCTTTCATTCCTTTTTCTTCTTCCTCATCATCGTCGTCTTTATCTTCTTTTTTTTTTTTCTTTCTTTACCTCTGTTTCATCACATAGCACAACCTATCGAGCGATTAGAGTGGGAGGAGGAAATTCGATTTGTGTTGTTAAAAAAAAAAAAAAAAAAAAAAGAGAAAGAAAAGAAAAAAAAAGAAAGAAGAACAAGAAGGAGGATAGATAGGTGATTATATAGATAAATAGATAAAGACCATGAGTGAAGGAAGATTGTTAACAATGCGACTTAAATTGGCCGAATTACAAGCGCTGACTGATGTAAAAGAAAAGGATGAAGAGACAATAGAAAACGTTCCGCTTTGTGAAACAAACCGCGCGGAAGAAAACGTAACTCGTTCCCGAATTACGTAGCTTTCTTTCCTCTCTCTCTCTCTCTCTCTCTCTCTCTCTCTCTTTCTCTCTCTTTCTTTCTCTTTTTCTCTCTCTCTTTTTCCATATACCTATGCTCGTCTAGCTTTGTTCGTAGCCAACGTAATTCACATTGGACGGCTTAAATTCGCCCCGTATATATATATATATATATATATATATATATATATATATAAAACACGAAAAAAAAATTTAGAACGAATCGCCCTACGAACTTTTTCGATTAATGAAAAAATGAAAATAAAAGGAGGGACGAAGGAAAAGGTGAAAATAATTTCATAAGGGTAATCGTACTATCATCCAATTCGATAATTCTGACCCTTTGAAAATCCAATTCGATAATTCTGAATCTTTCTTTGCGCGACGAGTATATTAAAAATGAACGTTTCAACGATTTTTAAAAGCATTTGTAATTACATTTACGTTCCTGATAATCCACTCGTTCTTATCATTGATTTATACTACTGCCAGGTTGAGAGTATCGAAAAAAAGTTGGCGCTTCCGTTAAAATGAAAATCTCTCTCTCATTCCTCTCTCTCTCTCTCTTTCTCTCTCTCTTTCTCTCTCTTGCCAACATAGATCGCAGCAAGGTTCTCGAAATTACGTGGAAACACGTGACTCGATGTTGCGAGCACGCATTA
>NC_140820.1:1295000-1302500 GCF_050613455.1 Vespa mandarinia
AGAGAGAGAAAGAAAGATGATCGTCCGATAAACGACGAATATACATTTCGCGAAAAACGGACTGAAGCAAAAATAAAGGGAATTTTTGTGATACGTATCGTTGTGATACAAATTGTTGTTGTAAATTTTTATAAAAAAAAAAGATATATATATATATATACAATTTTTTTTATTTATTTTATTACTGCTGTAAAACGATAATCGTGTGTTATTCGTTAAAATGATAAGACGTTTCCTTTTTCTTCTTCTTCCTCTTGTTCTTCCTTTTTTTTTTTTAGGGTTTCCTTCTTTTTATTTCATTGTTTCTTCTCTCTTTCTCTCTCTCTCTCTCTCTCTCCCTCTCCCTCTCTCTCTTTCTTTGGTTTTTTTTTTATTTTTTATTTTTATCATCGACATTCGTTCCTCGCCTTTAATTAATATCCAATTAATATTCATTCAAGAATATATATATATATATATATAAAACTTACTCTCACCTAACAACCCCCTTACCCACGTCATCCCCCTTTTCCATCCCTTATTGAATATGAACGAGGCGTCGTCGTAGCGTTCTTACTCGTTCAACGAAGTAGAAAAGGACTTTGATGTTTGCTTAAAACCACGACTATAACCCATCAACCTATCACGACCACCCTTCTCTACTTCCTACTCCCCCCATCTCTCTCTCTCTCTCTTTCTCTCCCTCCTTTCGTCCCTTCCTAGCGGCACCATAGCCCCTCAGCCACCCTTATCGCATAAATGAATAGATTCTTTTTCTCGTTTCGCGATAATATTATATAAAGTCGTAATCGATGGAGCGTAGGGGTGAGGAGGGGAAGAAGGATAAAGGGGGAGAGGAGGGGAAGGAGTAGATATCACGCAAGTAAGTCGGCCAAGTTATGTGGATACACTTCGTTTAAGAATAATCGAACGTACACGTACAATTAATCAAGATTAGAAAATTTTCGTAATTAAGGCAAGATACGAGACCCAAAGAGATAGATAGAGAGAGAGAGAGAAAGAGAGAGAGATGGAGTAGGGGGAGGGAGGCGATGGGAGGAAGGGGAGGAGTTGAAAAGTGTTTTACCCGCGTCACGTCGCGTCTCTCCAAGTGTTATTTGTACTTCTAACTGGGCCGACCGAAACTTCGTCAGTTAAGAAGTTGGACCCCGTTATCAAGATTCTCTCGGAACTTGGACGTTACGTTAATTAGACTCGTTCCTGATACCGGTCATCCTTAACTACCACGGCCTATCGTGATTTTACTTAAGAAGAGGGGTTGGGATGGAGGGAGGGAACTATGGGGAAGGGTTACAAAATTTATAATAAGTTTCTACATTTTCCTTAATAAATTTTCCTTAGTTGATTTATCTCTCTCTCTCTCTCTCTATTTATTTATCTATCTATCTATCTATCTATCTATCTCTCTATCTATCTCTCTCTCTCTTTCTTTCTTTCTCTCTTTCTTCGTCCGTCTGTCTCTCTCTCTCTCTCTCTCTCTCTCTCTCTCTCTCTGTCTATCTGTCTATCTGTCTTTTCTCTTGAAATTAATTGAAATTAAATAAAAAAATATACTTCGAGAAGCTCATCGAAGGGTACCTACCTATGTTGGTAGAAAATGAAGGAAGACGAGGATAGACAGAGGAAGAGAGAGAGAGAGAGAGAGAGAGAGAGAGAGGGGCTCGAAGGAGAACAATCTCTAGCAATTTCAGTACGAAATCTGATTACGCGCTGCTTCGCCCGCTTGTAAACTGGATACGTAAAATTAATTACCAAGACGCCACGGAGGCGGTGCCGTCGCGGTTGGTAGCGTGGTGGAAGTGTCGACGTTGGAAGACGACGGTGAAGACGAATAGAGAAAGAGAGAGAGAGAGAGAGTAAGAGGATGAGAAGGAGACTGTGCTGTTGATGATGGTAGTGGTTGAGAAAGACGTTGGTGACTGTTCTGAGAGTTAGGTGAGGTAGTAAGAGCTCCTTTGCTGATGAGAGAGCTTCTCTATCTCTATCTCTCTTTCCTTCGTACAAAGAGAAGGAACATCGGAAGTACGTATATAGAAGAGAGAAAGATAAAGATAGGGAGAGAGAGAGAGAGAGAGAGAGAGAAAGAGAGAGACAAAGTTATATACTGTTAGAAATTATACTGGATAGGAAATGACAGCAGGCCTGGTTCCATGTAATATCTTATTATTACGTAGATTATCATTATCCGTTAATAATAATGACAATTAACAAATGAAAATTAATAATAAGAAACGATTTTATTATTTACAACGATAGATAAGATATTTCTTTAGTATATATATTTATTATTCATACGTCCATTGATTTATTAAACGTAAATTCGTGTTAACTAATAATTTGACGAATTTAATCGAATCGGTTTATCGATCTTACATTATCGCGTGATTATTACGATTTTAATTATATCCAATTTAATTACTTAAATCGTCGTCTACGTCGTATTACGGAGTCGTATATGTAAAAAAAAAAAAGAACGAACGTTCTTTCTTGCTAAAAAAGAAAAGCTACCTTTCTTGTTTCGATCTTTTACTTTCTTCTTTTTTTTTTTTTGTAATTCGCTTTTTTTTTTTTTTTTTTTTTTTTTTTTTTTTTTTTTTTTTAAGTCAACGAGAGAAGAAGGGATCGATTTTACTTAACCAACATGTGGCTTTTCAATTCATATTTAATCTAACGCGTGCGGTTCTACAGTCACGCCGGATCTAAGCACGCTCCGTTTCACTGCATTAGCGGCCGACCGAAAGCATTACGTAGTAATCGCCAGACGCGATCAGACGGCGTTACGTAGTACGTATTTACGTACGTACGTACGTATATATATATATATATATATATGTACGTATATATCTATGTATACATGTAACAACAGGGGAAACAAGCGGTGAGGTGAACCAAGTGGTAATGTACTATTAATATCGTTGAAAACGCAAATTTGCGAATTTAAAGGAAGGAACGCTTTACACGTCGAGCTCGTCGTCGATAGAATATATTTCTTGTAATGCGATTCAAATTATTATCGTAGATCCGTACAATTGGTTCTTCAATTTTCTATTATTTTTTCTTTTTTTTTTTTTTTTTTTTCTTCTCCTTTTCTCAGAAAACTTTTGCATTCATTCGTGAAAAATCAAACGAGAAATTTTTTCTTTGCGAATGACGTAAAAGGGAAAGAAGATAAAAGAAAAGGGACGAAGGAAAAGCTCAGAGAAAAAAAAAAAAAGAAAAAAAAAAAAAAAGAAAATCCATGATCGATCGCCCTTGTCTGAACTGTCTGAGAAATGCAAATTAATATAAAAGAAATATAAAGTTCGAAGAATCGTATTATTTCGATCGAAAATATTTTCAACGGATCCTACTTATCGTCCAATAAATAATTTCCACGATTCAATTCAATTGCAATTTATTATCCGTCCTTTCTTACGGTGATAATTTTTCCTAACGAAACAAAACAGGACGAAGAGAAGAGGAAAGAAAAGAAAAGAAAAGAAGAGAAGAAAAGAGAAGAGAAGAGAAAAGAAGAGAAAAGAAAAGAGAAGAAAAGAAAAGATTTGTAATGAATTGTAAAGTAAAATACATTGATAAGAGAGGGGAGGGGAGAGGGGTTCTTCGTTACAAAGAACAAAAAAAAGAAAAAAAAGAAAAGAAAAAGAAAAAAAAAAAGGAAAAAAAGAAAGGGAAAAGAAAAGAAAAGGAAAAGAAAAGAAAAGAAAAGGAAAAGGAAAAAAGGAAAAAGAAGCTCGGAAAATCGATCACGAAACAATCGTCTTTAACTACGGACGACGGACGTTAATAATGATCGTAAAGATTCACGTAATAGAGATAGGAAGAAAGAAAGGAAGGAAAATCAATTTGGTTTTATCGTAAAAGTAGCCGAAGGTAGAATCAGTTACAACGAGACAAGCCTGATGAATAATCCCGGTACTTTCTTTTCTTTCGAGTTTGCCAACCGTCTATACCCTTGGACTAATTGTTTTCTATACAGTACGGAACTGAAGTACTCCGATTACGAACGAATCCGTTTCGAATGAACATTATCCTCCCGAGGGAAACAAAATGTAAAGACGTTTCTACTACTATTCTCATCAGTGTGAAATCGCATTCGACAAAGGAATAGTTAAAAAGCTGTCTCTCTTTCTCTCTTTCTCTCTCTCTCTCTCTCTCTCTCACACACTCTTTTTGTGAGAAGTAGGTAAAGTTTCAAACAGACTGATTAAAGCGACTTGAATTTTTATGGTATATGTTATGTACACGTTGTATATTTTTTAAGAGAATCTCTCTCTCTCTCTCTCTCTCTCTCGCTTTTTCTCTCTTTATTAAAATGCTCAATAAAAGAAAAAAAAAATGTACGAGAAATTTATTAAACATTTTGTATTTATAAATATATAACGACTCATATTTATATAATATATACGTAAATATATGTGCTCGTGTCAAAACCATTTTCCTTTGTTCGAACGAAGAAAGAGAAAAAAGATATAAGAAAAAAGAAAAACGAAAGGAAAAAAAAAAAAAAAAAGGAACAAAGAGAAGAAAGAATATTAAAACTATTAATAGCTTCGATATTACAATACTTATCGTTCAATACGACATTTGATAACTCTTACGGGCAATAATCTCATTGATATGATAAATTCGCGTTATTGAAATAAAACATAAATATTGTAAATTGATTATCGAAGAAGGAAAATGTGAAGGAAGATTATACGAGAAAAGAATTATTTTTAATTTTTATAAAAAGTAATTAATCGATGAAAAAAAAAAAAAATATATATATATATACATATATATATATATGTATATATAAGAAAGAAAAAAGAATATAAATTTCTCATTTTTTAAAATGATCATACTTTTTCCTTTCGACTGGACTATTGAATTTTCTCTCTCTCTCTCTCTCTCTCTCTCTCATACACACATACACACACACACACATACACACTCTGTTCATTTAACTCAGCAGGAAAAACAAATCGTCGAACGGATCGAAAGCTGTAGTCCATTGTCGTCCATTGTCGAAAAGTGGCTCGCGCGTGCCTTTTCAGTATCCTCTACTACTCTCTCTCTCTCTCTATCTCTCTGTCTCTCTCTCTCTCTCTTTCTCTCTCTTTTTACCTCCTTAACCCCGAACTTCCTATGGCTTTGCTGGCCTAAGATCGTACGATGGTACAAAAGATTCTTTCGAAAAATACGTCAGATCGAACAAAACGAAAGGGCTACTACCTTAAAAGTAGATCAACGCGAGAAGTTCTCTCCTAGTCTGATTCTTCTATGGCGACAAGAATGAACCTCTTTTACTACTAGCTACTCCTCTACCTCCACCCTCCTCTACCCCCTCCCACGGAACAGAGAAATAAAGGTTTAAGAAAGGTCGAGCGAGGGCTGAAAAAAAAAAAGGAGAGAAACAGAAAGAGAGAAAAAACAAGAACCATCCGCTTCTTTCTTTCGAGCTCCTAAGGACGGATGTCCGGCTGAAAAAAGTACAAATAAACATTCTTCTTCTTTCTCTCTTTCTCTCTCTCTCTCTCTCTTTCTCTCTCTCTCTCTCTCTTTCTTTCTTTCTTTGTACGAACAAAACAAAAAAGAAGAAGGAAAAAGAAAAAGAAAAAATAAGAAGAAAAGGAAGATGGAAAGAGTGAGAGAGAGAGAGAGAGAGAGAGAGAGAGAAAGAAAGAAAGAGGGAGACGAAGAACGACAGCGACATTATTTCTTTTTTCCCTTTGGTAGAACCCTACGTAGGGCGATAACACAACGGTTGTTACATACAACTTGACAAGAGCCCTATGGTATATTATATATATTTCTTTCTCTCTCTCTCTCTCTCTCTCTCTCTTTTTTCTTTTTTTTTTCTACACACCCTTCGTTCACTCGTCCGTTCTCTTATCAAAGTACTTCTTTAGAAGATCTATTTATTATTTCTCTTCCTCTTCCCTCCCACCCTCTCTCTCTCTTTCTCTCTACCTCATTCTCTCTCTCTCTCTCTCTCTCTCTCTCTCTCTCTTTTTCTTGGCCTCCTTTTTCACGCTTATCGGTACAATCTTTTCGGTGGACGTCTTCACTCATCCGCGTATAGTAGTAGTAGTAGTTATAGTAGTAGTAGTAGTTTTCCATCCATAGAGACAGATATATCGTTGCATTGTCCTTCCTCTTTTCATATTCAGCTTCTTTTTCCTTATCTCTAATCTTTATGTCTCTCTCTCTCTCTCTCTCTCTCTCTCTTTTTCTTTCTTATCTTTTCGAACAAAATCCTTGATAGCGACTTTATAATATAAAAGATTTATACGTACTTTATTCGAAGAATTTCCGTGGTGCGATTTGAAATGAATATATAATGAAATAGGAAATAATTACGTAGATATAATTACATTCGTCTCGTATATAAAGTAAGTATATAGTTACCTATATACTTACTTTACTCAGTAATTTACACGAACGTAAAATGGATATACTTTGATATATAGTTACTTATAATGTACATAAATGAAATCAAAACTGTTTCAATATTTATTTATATATACACACACACACACACATATATATATATATATATATATGTGTGTGTACATATAGATATACACATATACAAGTAAATAGTCGGAATTAAATAATTATGAATGAAAAAAAAAAAAAAAAAAAAAAAGAAAGAAAAAGAAAAAGAAAAGAAAAAGAAAAAAAAAAGATATTGTACATATAATACGTGAGTAGGTAAATGAAATGAAATAACGTAGAAATAAAATAATTAAAAATAACGTAGATAGAAAATATTTAACAAATGCGAAATGGTTAATGGATCTTTCGTCCGATAAGCAAATATATTTAATTTTATATCGTCACTCTTGAAGGATTCTATCGATCGATCTCAACGAGAGATCTTTTTAAGTGTAACTCGTTAAACCTCCAGAGAAAGAGAAAGAGAGAGAGAGAGAGAGAGAGCGAAAGAGAAACAACAAACTAAAGTTCACTACACGCGTTTCAGAACAAACATCCCGTATCCAAACTGCACTTTTACATTCTCTGATGTTTTCCCCGTGTTACGGAAGAGCGGAAAAACAAGGCCGCCGTGTCGCGTCCTCCCGCCATTGCTCGTCCAAAGGAAGAAACTTTTTGTTTATATCGAGTTTATTCGTGTACTTTGCCAAATGGCCAGTACTCTATATATATATATATATATATTACTCTCTCTCTCTCTCTCTAACGTCTACGTGACAACCTACGTGAACATTCTTTTTCATGACTGGACCAAAACTAAAGTGACGTTAATACTATACTTCGTATCCGTCAAACAAATGTACGTACGTACGTACAAGCATGCCAGCATGTTCTACTTTTATAACGGCTTAACGTATTCGAGTTTTTCCTTTGGAAAGAAACAAAAGAAAAAAAGAAAAAAAAAAAAGAAGAAAAAAAAGAAGAAGAAAAAGAAAAGGAAAGAAAGAGGAGAAAAAAGTCAGACAGATCGTTCATCCTCTCCTCCTCTCTCTCTCTCTCTCTCTCTCTCTTTCTCTCTCA
>NC_140820.1:1305000-1322500 GCF_050613455.1 Vespa mandarinia
TCTCTCTCTGTCTCTCTCTTTCTCTCTCTCTGTCTTTTTCTGTCACGCTATATTTTCACTTTTATCAGTACGTTTCAGCGTGTATTGAAAACAAGCCGCTGATTGGACTGAAGTACCCAGCAATTGTTGACGATTCAAGTAAAACAAGTTTCGTGTTCGAATTTATATCTTTCTCACTTTTCTCTCTCTATCTCTCTCTATCTTTATCTATCTCTCTCTATCTCTCTCTCTTTCTACTTTTCTCTCTTTATCATCAACTAGTATCGATTAAATATTTGCTATTGCTAAATGCTATTAGACTGCGCTCTTTTTTTGTTTTTTTTTTTTTTTTTTTATATAGATTTCCGTCTTTCGCTCGTACTTCGATCGGAAGGAGAGAAAAAAAAACAAAACAAAACAAAAGAATTAGCAAAAAATAATGAACCGAAAAAAAAATAAAAGGTAGAAATTCTCCCGTTAATTTGATTCTCCTCTCTCGTCGTTCATAGGAGAAGAAAATTAAGAAAGAGAAGACTAAAAACGCAATTAACACGAGCGACACGGAAGCCTTCTCGTCGTTCGCCGAAACAAAGAAGTCACTACGAATCTTCTTTTGTCGGTGACTTCGCGAATGTTTTGCGAAGCTGTCATTTCCTTTCTCTCTCTCTCTCTTCGTTTACTTTTTCCACACTTTTTTTCCTTGTATCCACGCTTACGCGGCTCCCCTTAGAGTTCTACCATTCGCTGACGCTTTTCAAGTATTAGCAGGCATTCTTCTCCGGCATACCCCTCTCCCCCCTCCCTCCTCCTCCTCCTCCTCCTACTCGCCTCCCTTTGCCCCTCTTTCTATCCCCGACATCCCTTCTTACCCTTCGTCTTCCCTTCGACCTTTTTCACTCGCCAGCTCCTCTCCTTTCTTTTCCTTTCGACGCCTTTTTTCCATCCCGTTGGGCCAAACAAGCTCTGAGCAAGCTTTTGTTGAGCTTTTAATGGAGAGATTCCGCGCTTGTCCGAAGCTGCTGCTGCTGCTGTTGCTGCTGCTGCTATTGCTGCTACTACTGCTACTGCTGCTGCTGCTGCTGCTACTGCTGCTGCTGCTGCTGCTGTTTTGCTTCGTTTTCTGTCTTTTTCTTTCCTCTCTCTTTCTCTCTCTCTCTCTCTCTCTCTCTCTCTCTCTCTCTCTCTCTCTTTCTCTTAGTTTTTTCTCGTATCCTTCTTTGCGTGAATTTAAACGGCGACGTTAACTTCTTCATTCTTTCCAATCGGAAGAAAGAAACCAAGCGTTTTTCCATTCTAACTCGCTTGAGAGAGATTTTTATTCATCAATTTGAACGAACGAATGGACACATTTAATTAAATACTTAAGTCCAATTAAATACTAATTATCATTGAAATAAGAAAGTTTAATCGAATTTAAAAGTCTTATCGTTGATATACTTAATCACAATGAGGATATCCACTTACGTACGTATTATTGATGAAGTTGATTCTATTATAACGATAGTATCCAATTAGGTGATTAAAAAGAGGATGTTTTTCTCTTTAAAATGGTTTTGGTTTCAACTCTTTACGATTTTTCGTTACGAAGATATGACGCTTTGAAATTTTTCATTCATAATATTAATGAACAGGTGACGCGTCGAGTACGCCATCGTAGTAAATAATACAACCGATTTATACGTCAATCAGTCAGCTGACGTACGTAAATTCCAAGAATTTATGTAGGTCACTGTGTCATTCATATTTTTTCCAAGAAATTATGTAGGTCAGTGTGTCATTCGACTTTAAGTGGAAATATCTTCGATATTAGAAGTCGTAGGTACTTGAAAAAAAATCCGTTGCAAAGGGAATTTTTTTCTTTATTTATTTTTTTTTTCTTTTTACAATATTTAAAATAATTATTTAACAATTTGTTATAAACAATTTTTGTTATAAACAATTTGTTATGAACAATGATATATCGCATACGATTCGTACAATTATATATAAGCGTTAGACATTTTAACAACTTTTTTGTTCACTAATTTGTTATAAACAATTTTTTTTATAAACAATTTTTTTAAACAATTTCTTACCGATTAATTTTACAAAAATCGCCCATTTAATGCATATGGATATGCAATGAATAACTTTTCGTCATTTATTCGTTACAAACGATTCGTTATAAACAATTTGTTATAAACAATATGTTATAAACAATTTGTTATAAACAAATTTTTTTTAATAATTTCATACCAGTTAATATCTTCCAAAATCATGGATATTAATACAAACGTGTATGCATTTGACAACTTGTCGACGTTAATTTGTTATAAACAATTTGTTATAAAAAATTCGTTATAAACAATTTTTTTTTTTTTTATTTTTTTACATAATCTCATCACAGACCGTGAACATTTCTACATACGTATATGTCTTTGACAACTTTTCAACCTTAATTTGTTATAAACAATTTATTATAAAAAATTCGTTATAAACAATTTTTTTTTTTTTTACGTAATCTCATCACAGACCGTGAACATTTCTACATACGTATATGTCTTTGACAACTTTTCAACCTTAATTTGTTATAAATAATTTATTAAAAAAAATTCGTTATAAACAATTTTTTTTTTTTACATAATCTCATCACAGACCGTGAACATTTCTACATACGTATATGTCTTTGACAACTTTTCAACCTTAATTTGTCATAAACAATTTGTTATAAAAAATGTTTTGCAAATAATTTTCTTCAAAACTAACTCTTACCAATCAACTTTGAAAAAAACAGACATGTATATATATAGATACACAACGCTAACGTGCATTATGGAATTTGTTAGAAATAGTTTGTTATTAAGAAAAAAAGAAAAGAAAAAAAAAGAAGGAAAGAGAAAATTATTTTTCCACATTCTCTTCCATTCGCAGAGAATTACTTCGCGAAATTTTCAAAAAGTTCGAATTACTGATTTATGAGAAAGAAGTTCCGGTCTCTCGCAAATGTGATTTTCTTATTCCGATTTCGCATTTTTCAAGACGACAAATTACAAGAGTACGAGAAAGAGGGAAATGAAAGAATGGGAAAATAAAAATTCGTTCTGCCGGAAGAGAGATAGAAATAGTGAAAAAAAAGACAGGAAGAAAGAGAGAGAGAGAGAGAGAGAGAGAGAGAGAGAAGGATAGAGAAAAAAAAATTGGAGAAGAAACACAGACGGAAACGGAAGGGATTTTCTGTTCGCACGAGAGATCGTAAGAAAGAAACGAAGCGTCGAGACCTTAAGCCGGTCTGCAAGTCGCAAAAGCAAGGGCGACTCTTTAAACAACTTTGCCCTTCGGTGGTGGTGGTATCACAGGCTTCTTTCTCTCTCTCTCTCTCTCTCTCTCTCTCTCTCTCTCTTTTTCCTTCTTCCTTTTTCTTTCTTCTCTATAAACTCGTAATTCCGCGTGACGATGGAGTATAGTCTGAAAAAGTAACAATAAAAACGTTCCGACGTTTTCTAACCATCCGAATGAAAGGAATTTCGAATTTCTTACGAATATAAGAAAATTTTATATATCGATGTAATATAATATTTTACGCATCGACGATTTTCCTTTACGTGGATTAATATAAGGTAATAGAAAATTGTATCTGAAACAGAAAGGTTAAACACACGAATGCTTTTTGGTGTTTTCCATTAGAAACAAAACAAAAAAAAAAATAAAAAAAAGAAGAAAAAAGGGGAAAGAAAGAGAAGAAAGAGAAAAAAGAAAAAAGTGAAAGAGAAAAACCATCTTTCATTTTAATTTTCACATGTAAACCGTAAATATCTGTATTATCGTTTCGTAAGAGAATCAATCATTTTTCTCTCTTTTCTTTTTTCTTTTTCCTTTGTTTTCTTTTTTTTTCTTTTTTTTTCATCTTTTCATTATCATTTCTTTCCCAAAAGAAACAATAATAACAATAACAATAACAATAATAATAATAATAATAATAATAATAATAATAATAATAATAATAATAATAATGAGAAAAATTATCAATTTCACAATGCAGATCGATCTGCGAAAATGTGACAATTTTATCTTTTCCTATTTTTTTTTTTTTTCTTTTTTGTTTTCTTACGTATTATAGCGAGATTTACGTAAAACGAGA
Organism: Vespa mandarinia; assembly: GCF_050613455.1. Lineage (NCBI taxonomy): Eukaryota > Metazoa > Arthropoda > Insecta > Hymenoptera > Vespidae > Vespa > Vespa mandarinia. The sequence goes on from NC_140820.1 coordinate 1,309,097, forward strand.
ATAGTGAGGAACGCGTACGGGAGTGAGTGAAGGTTATAAAGGGAAGAAGTGTGTGTGATGGTAGTGAGGGAGGGAGAGGGTGGGAGTAGTGGGTCAAATAAAGAAGAAAAAGGAAAGAAAAAAAGTAAAAAAATGAGGTGATTCGAAGGAAAAAATTTGAAATAATTTTTAACACATATAAACTATAACGATACCAAATGCGTTATTAGGCTTGCAAACTTTACCGAGGGTGTCTCTCTCTCTCTCTCTTTCTCTTTCCATCTTCTCTTTTAACATAAAAGCGAGAGAGAGGAAGAGAGAAAGAAGGAGAGAGAAAGAGAGAGAGAGAGAGAGAGAGAGAGAGAAAGCAAGTAATGTCTGGGGACAGGAAAGCTATGACCCGCAAATTTCATTAACACTCACCGTTGGTAGGATACACGTTGTCCATAACTCACTGGACCAATTGCAAGAGGCGCATTAAATATACGACAGTATACGATCTTCTTTCTCTCTCTCTCTCTCTCTCTTTCTCTCTTTCTCTCTCCTTTATCTTCTCATATCCTTGTTCTTCCATCGTATACCCTTTTGTTAAACGCTTTTAACATAGCCACGAAAAGGAGGAACACGAATTTATATATCCTCTATATTAAATTGTTCATCATAAAGTATCCCAGCGAATTTTATTGGACGTTGTATGTTATATAGTGAGACAATAGAAAAGAAAAAGAAAAAGAAAAAGAAAAAGAAAAAGAAAAAGAAAACGAAAAGAAAAGAGAAAAGAAAAATGACGAGGAAGAAGTGAAAAAAGAAGAAGGGAAAAATGAAGGAGTGAGAGAAAAAATAAAAAGAAGAGAAGAAAAAAAGGAACGAAGAAATGATGGAATGAGAGAAACAAACGAACGAAAAAACAAACAAATAAACGTACGAACGTACGAGCGAACGTACGTACGAGTAAACAAAGAAGAAAAAGAGGAAATAAATAAATAAATAAATAAATAACGGGCATCGATAAAAATGTTGAACTGGCACTTTTCGAAAGTGGGTACCATTTTTGGTCCTATTCGTGAACGATACGAATGATAGATCTTTTTTCGTTTGGTATAAGCGATAATAATAAATCGCGAAGATTGATCTCTCTCTCTCTCTCTCTCTCTCTCTCTCTCTCTCTCTCTCTCTCTCTCCCTCTCTTTCTCTCTCTCTATCGAAGATATGAGGTTTGATGATTATTCGACGTGGCCTCGTCGAATTAAACGGTGCGTTGACATCGATTCGCGCGCGTTTAATAGACCGAATTATTTTTCTCCCTTACGTTCCTACACAATTAATGCCTTTCCAATTTTCCAAGCGTACTCGTTTTGATTGATCACCAAACGCGCGACGATATGAGAGGAAGGAAGGAGAGAGAGAGAGAGAGAGAGAGAGGAATGGAACAAGCAAGGAAAGAGAGAGAGAAAGAGAGAATGATATGTATAATGTATCTATGTATGTGTGTATGTGTATGTGTATGTGTGCGCGCGCGCGTGAATGAGGGATGAGTACGTCATACATATCGGAGCGCGATGGCTTGGTAATTTGTAACAAGAACTATGAATAATAATTGTCTCGCATGAACGTCGAGGTAATTTGCTTTAAATCCGCATCGCATTTTCGTATCATTTAACGCTTTATCCGGCCGAATGAATTTTAATGAAATCCACCGACGATGCGAAAGCTATAGAAAACGTACATTACATAGGTGTGTACGTACGTGTAAATACATACGTACGATGCAATGCTTGCATGCATGCATCCATGCATGGATGCTTGCATGCATGCATGCATGCATACGTAAGTAAATACGTACAATGCGTGAATACGTATGTATATAATAAAACAATACGTATAAACCCGGAAGACTGGCCTTTATCGTTTAACACCCGTTATTCATATTCCTCGTTGGAGTGATATTTTTGTTCTTTTTTTCATTTTCTTTCCCTACCCTCGCCCACCCCCGCCCCCGCCCCCACCACCTCCTTTTGTTTCTTTCTCTTTATTTTTTTTTAATTTTTTAATTTTTTTTATTTATTTATTCATTTTCTTTTTCTTTTTTCTTCTTTTTCAGTCATTCATTCTTTCGTTTAATTGTTTTTTCTATATATATATATATATATATGTACACAAGTAACATCGTTTATGTTTTATTTCCTCTAGTGTATTCACACCTTTTTTTCCTTCTTTTTTTATTCTTTTCCTTTCCTTCTTTTTTCTTTTATTATTATTATTATCTTTTATTTCTATTATTATTATTATTATTATTATTATTATTATTATTATTATTATTATTATTATTATTATTATTATTATTACGTTTTGTTTCCACAATTTTTTTATTTCTATCAATATCACAATGCGCCAAAAAGTATCCGTCGAGCCATCATAGGAAAACAACGAATTGAGAAATAAAAATCGTAGATAAAATCGATGCTGTCTTCTCTCTCTCTCTCTCTCTCTCTCTCTCTCTCTCACTCTCTCTCTCTTTCGTGCGCGCGTGTGCGTGCATATTTGGCAAAAGGTAAAGCGTAAATATCGGGACGAGTTTGGATTCGAAACATTGTCGAGTTTCGTAGAAAATGGCACGCGTAAATATTCTATTTCCGTTATACCGATAGAAAAAGAAAGAGAGAGAGAGAGAGAGAGAGAGAGAGAGAGAAAAGAGAAAAAAAGTGAAGTCACAGCATATTTGTCGGAAACGATCCAAATAAAAAATTGTTATTTTTTCTCTCGTCGCATTTAACCATAAACCACATCTTCTTATTGGGATGATCCTCAAACGAAGACTAAAAGAATAAATCTTCTTTTCCCTAAGAAATCGTCGGTTTCATAATAGTATATAATAATAATAAAAAATAATAATAACAACAATAATAATATTAATAATAATAATATTATTAACAGCAATAATTCCATTCGCGCTTATTTCATTTATTATCGAATATTTCAAAAGAATTCGTCATAGAAAAAATTTAATAAAGTTTTCTCTCTTCTCTCTCTCTCTCTCTCTCTCTCTCTCTCTCTCTTTCTCTCTCTCTCACTCCTAAGAGATCCATTATCCCATGTCATTTCACTGATGTATTCTATGAATGATCTCTGTATTCATAGATACGCTGTCGATATTAAAAGAGGGGTGGCAAGGAAATAACAAACAAAAAAAAATAAAAAAAAATAAAAAGAAAATAAGGAAAAAATGAGAAGCGGACAAAACAACGAACGAACGAATGAACGAACGTTACAAACAAAAATAAAAAAGATTTCGTCTAAATGGAAAATAATAGAAGGAGATGGAAGTAAATATAAAAAAGAAAAGAAAACAAAAAAGGGGTTAAAAAAAAAAAATGAAGAAAAGAAAAAAAGATTAAAAAGAAAGGATCTCCATTGGTACGTCGTGTTAGTATTCGTGTGAATTCGGCACGTACACAGAACGCATTAGTTTCCACCTCGTCACGTTCCAGCCAATAATATTCTTCACAGTAGTAGAATCGACTCTCTCTCTCTCTCTCTCTCTCTCTCTCTCTCTCTTTCTCTCTCTCACTCTATCTATCTATCTATCTATCTATCTCTATCTGGTCTGATAAAGTTCCATTCCCGTTTGCGGTCGCTCAATCAGACCACGACGAAACCGCCAATAATTTTCCGTTTTCACGGCTCGATCATAATGCTTTTACTCACACAGAGACACCTATATGTATAAATATATATGAATGTGTATGTACATACGCACAAATACACACAAACATATATATATATATATATATATATATATATATATATATATATTCTACAGCTTCCTCGATCTTCCCCTTTGGATTTTAAGTCTACTACCGAGACCATATTCCGGAGGCGGGAAATTCGAACGCCAGACTCGAGCTTTCATCCGCATCTAGCTTAATTCACCGCGAAATACCGGATGTCCATTAGTTCCTACCGAGGCCTGCTTCGAACCCACGCTCGTTCGTATCCGTATATAAACATGTACATTGGTACACGTTTAAATATATATACATAGATATACACATATGTATTTATGTACATGTATATGTGTGTATGTACATATACGGCATCAGGAACGAGAATCAGAAATTCTGACCTCATATATATATATATATATATATATATATATATATATATATATATATATCACGGGACTAACACACCACAACGATATTTTCTATATTACATTCTAATTTTAGAAAATAATTAGTTAATGAGACTTCGTGAGGACTATAGTTTTAATTTGTTAGAAATAATTTTAATAATAATTTTAATATGTTAGAAAGAATGAGAGAGGAAAAGAGAGAGAGAGAGAGAGAGAGAGAGGGAGAGAGAGAGGAAGAGAGAGAGAGAGAGAGAGAGAGGGAGAGAGAGAGGAAGAGAGAGAGAGAGAGAGAGACATATGATTTCAATTCCATAGGAATGTCATTTAGTATTTGTATTATTTGTATGTACGAAATTTCAAAAGGTCACATTATATCTCTACCCAATTCCCTGTTGTTATTATAGAGGAATTAGACAATCTATTTCTCTGTTTACTCTCCTTCAAATATCTGTTAGTACCTCAGTACGCTTTTAACCTTCGAAGAGTGTTGAACTCCGTTGGACACGTCTCTTTTATCTCTCACATCGTTCATACGTAATTATCTTTTAATTGAATTATTCATTATTAATTATATACAATACGTATATATATATATATATACTTTTATAGATTAATTTTTTAGATTACATTAACCATCGTATTTATCTTTTTATATCGTTTGTTCAATCAAATTATTTAAAATTATCTTATAGATATAAATGATCTTTTTGTACGTAAGTTTTGTTTCCTTCTTTTTCTCCCTTCCTTTCTTTTTTTTTTTTTTTTTTTTTTCAAATTACATCGAAACATTCGATTATTTATCTTTCTCCAATGTAATTGTTAATAAGATTTTTAAGGATGTACATGTAATTGATATTATTTTTTATTTTGTCTTTGTCTTTTTTCGAACGAGATAAACAATATTCGATACGGTATTGTTACGAACGATTTCGAAGGAAGAACTTCGCAAATATATATGTATATATATATATATATATATATATATATATATATATATATATATATATATATATGCATGTATGTATGTATGTACGTATATACGATCGATAGAAAACTCTTACGATATTTTATTATAATTAATATTATTAAATTCAATGACACTTGTCCAATAACAGTTTGCGAATGTAACAATACTAAACGTTTATGTTTTGGTATAGGAACAGCCAGGAGGCATTCTATAATTGGTACTATATATCATATACGAAGTTACCTTTGATGAAATTATTGATTCCATAGCACGTACCTTTCTCATCTCTCTCTCTCTCTCTCTCTCTCTCTCTCTCTCTCTCTCTCTCTCTCTCTCTCTCTCTCTCTCTCTCTCTCTCTCTCTCTCTCTCTCTCTCTCTCTCTCTCTCTCTTTAGTTATTTATCTATCTCTCTTTCTTTCTTTCTCTCTTTCTTTCTTTCTCTCTTTCTTTCTTTCTCTCCCTCTCTTTTTCTTGTTCTTTTACACTTCTTTTTCCTTTGATGAATACACACGTACGCCCAATTTGTTTCTTTTCGAATACTCTGTAAATATTATAAACATGAACGAACATATTCGTGTACATAGTTGTATACGTATAATTGTATATATTTACCTATGTTAAGTACACGTCTATATTTACACAGCCGTCTCCTACCGTAGAGAGTACACGGGAAACTCATGGTTCCAGATCCAGCAACATCTAAATTCTCGCACAAAATCATCGATCTTACTTTCGTTAATTGAATTTTTATATATATATATATATATATATATATATATATATATATGTACTTATGTATGTATATATGTACATATTTATCTATAGAAATATTTCGATAAGTAATAAATAATAAGTAATAAATAAACGTGTTTATACAGATATCTGATATTTGAACCCTTACACAGATTATTATCGATATAATCTAGTTATGATCGATGTAATTTCAATAATGAACGAATTTAATTAGATGTTAAATAATGAAATAGTATAGTTAATTAGCGAAACGTGTAATTAAATAATTTGTATTGCAAGTGGTTTCCTTCGTTTCTTTTTTTTTTTTTTTGTCTTTTTTTATTAGTTTTTTCCCCTTTTTGCTTATCTTTTTTGCTTTTCTCCCCCCGAGAAAAACTATCGATCATCTTTCAACGGGATTTATATATAAATATCGTCGAATAATCCGAACTCCATATATATATATATATGCACGGTATGTATGTATGTATGCATGTATGTATGGATCGCGTATATAACTAAAAGCATATTCGCGTTTTCTTAAAAGACTATGCATTGGAAGCCACATATGTATATGTGTGTGTACATAGGAAAAAAGTGTTGGAGAGTTTATTTCGACGAAGGAAAAGGCATAAATCTGACCTAGGCGTACGACCTGTTTACGAGTCACATTTTCATCTCGTTCATCGCGCATTTCCGATGAAATTATTGCCGTTCGAATGCACAAGCTCGTATCGAAAATATCCGAATGAATATCGAATACCTACGTTCTTCTCTCCCATCGTATCTATATATACACATATTTATGTGTATGTGTGTGTTTGTGTGTGTAACATATTTGCAAGGAAAGTGCAAATCGACGTAGAGCAACGCGTAAATATCGACTATCCAACTTTTCTCTCTCTCTCTCTCTCTCTTTCTCTCTCTTTATCTATTGGTCTCTCTTCTTTTTTTTAATTTTTTTTTTTTTTTTTTTGTTATACGATAATCCAAACCACGATGTTCGCTACATTTTTTCAGAAAATTTCAAAATAAAATGGAACATGAGAGAGAGAGAGAGAGAGAGAGAGAGAGAAGGGTGAGAATGAAGTACATCAGCCATTGCATAACCATTCGCATAACCATTTTTATAAAGAGATCCTTTTTCATCGTATTATCGACTACTCGATTTTCCACTCTAACCGCTAATGTCCGTTTGTTACGCATGGTTTAGAACGTTAACGAGAAAAAGAGAATGTAGATCGTACGTTTAGATCGCACTTGATCTTTATTACATTTTTTCTTAATTTTCTTTTATATATATATATATATATATATATATATAGCATATTATTCCGTAAATTAATTACAAGATTTACACTTAGATATATAATAAAAGAGAGACAGATAGAAAAAGAGAAAGAGAAAGAAAGAGAGAGATAATTTTAGAAATTCGATATTATTTCATTACAATTTATCAAGAATTAAGAAGGATTAATTAATGAGAAATCGCGTATTTAATTAATATAATTACATAAGGTTGAAGGAAACATTGACGAAACTGGTATGAAGATATCACGAGACAGAAGCCGAGTTGAATAATGGATTACTTCGTTCTGGGAAGTGTAAAGTTTGCCGTTACATTCGTCCTTAGTGATAGTATGACGACGACAACGACGACGACGACGACGACGACGACGACGACGACGACGACGACGACGACGACGACGACGACGAAGACGAGGACGAGGATGGCGAGGGAAGAGGGAGGATAAGACGTTTAAAGCGACATCTTATTTTCTTGAGAAAATCCATGATTCGTCTTTAGGGTGATAAAGTAGTAGGGTAGTAGTATCTCGAAGAAGATTGAATTAGTTAGCGTAGTAACCCAAAAGAGATGGTTGCATGGAACAAGATAGATAGATAGACAGATAGATAGATAGATGATAGATAGATAGATAGATACTGAAGAGAAAGATAGAGAGATAGATAGAGAGAGAGAGAGAGAGAGAGAGAGAGAGAAGAGAAGACACGTTGAAGTTACACCAACACTCTCGGTATTCCTAAAGCAAGTTCGTATTTCCAACGTCTTGTGTGCACGGAAGCTTAAACTTTATTCGCCTGACAGCACTCGCCAGTGGTCTGCACACGGAGTTAACTTCATTTCGAAGGTTCTCGTACCATTGAACCCTCAATATAACCATGGAAGTTAACGGCTTGTTTGCAAATCATTACGAGTTACTTTTCGCGCTCTGCCAGATAATATATACATATATATATATATATATATATATATATATATATATATATATACACTCTTCTTTTACTTGATGTTTATCTTCGAAAATTTATTCGTTTGTAAAGAAAAAAAAAAAACATGGCCATAAAAGAAAGAAAATTAATATAAACATCAGATAAATTAATCTAAAACAAAGTCCTGTCTCTTTCTTTTTCTCTGTCTCTGTCTCTGTTTTCTATCTTCATTCCTTCATACCCGTGAATTAGACAAATATCTAATCGTCGAGAATAATTAAGACGTAAGAAGTTGAAAGGTCGATTTCGAGAGATAATGGAAAAAATATAAAGGAAAATTAATTAATTCGAAGATCGTATTAGATAAGAGATCCCTTTCGAAAAATTTCTTTCGATAAATGGGACGAAAGATTAAAGAATAAAAAATTGAAAAGAAAAAAAAAAAAAAAAGAAAAAAAGAAAAAAAAGAGAGAAAAATTCTATTCCCCATGGTGGGGGAAGGGAAGGGAAGGGAAGGGGGCGGGAGTATTAATGGGAGAAAGGGACTGATCCCCTCTCCTCCCCCCACCCGTTCGGCTCTTACGAGATACGACCGTCATGGATTTAAACGTACGGATGAAGGGATTAAAATGATATAGCTTAAGGTCCATCCTTCGCGAGAATGGAACCATTAGAGCAAAAAAGGAGAGAACATTTAGGACGGAAACGTACCTTCAAAGGGTCCTTTTATATATACATATATATATACATATATATATATATATATATATACACATACAATTTAATCCATAATGGCATAAACGATGAACGTCTTTTTGAAAAGGGCTTCGTAATCCACGTACAGCCAAAATACGTCCTTCGTAATACCACGAAGGGATGGAAAGACATTCTCACCGATCCTCATAATTAATCGATGGGAATAGACCACAAAATATATTTTCTCTCTTTCTCTCTCTCTCTCTCTCTTTCTCTTTCTTTTTATCCCTTTATTTATCTCTTTCTTTTTTTTCAGTACTTCAACGAAACCTGACGCAAACACGAAGTTCACTTTTCACGTTCGCTCCTCGATTTGTTTCATTTCTCATCCCTTTTTCTCTTTATTCTCTCTCTCTCTCTCTCTCTCTCTCTCTTTCTCTCTTTTTTTTTTCTATCTCCCCATACACGAATTTTATTCAATGGAACATCGCTCAAGAACATTAAAGAGAACGAATCATTCGTTTACCTCTTATTAGAAAAAACAAAAAAAAAAAAAAAAAAAAAAGAAAAGAGAAAAAAGAAGAGAGAAAAAAAAGAGAAAAAAAAGTTGGTATATTTCAATAAACGAAAATCTACATACACGGCTATATTACTAGCCAACGTAGTCGTACACATGTTCAAACGTTTTTTACGAGTAGAATAATATATTTGTTCTTGTTAAATTTGTTTTCATGGAAAATATTTTATTAGATATAAAAAAAAAAAAATAAATAAATAAGATAAGAATGTGGAATTAGAGATCGCAGGTGTGATTTTTCTTCGTGGAAATTCTTTTTTATTACTTTTTATTTTTTTTAATCTTTCTTTCTTTCTTTCTTTCTTTCTTTCTTTCTTTCTCTTTTTTTTTGTTCTATTTTTTTTTCCTTTTTATTCGTCCGAAAGCTTCGTCTCACACATACGCATATACATATACAGAAACACATAAGTGAGATTTTAGAAATGGAAAGTCATTTAAGGGAATTTCTTTCGATTATTTTAGAAATGTTTTATTACGTTTACGTCGAATGACTATCCTTTTGATGATTATTTTTTAACGAAAAACTTTTCACAAACTGGAGATAGCTTTTCACGTAACAAAAAGAAGGAGAAGGAAGAAGAGGATAAGGAGGAAGAGCTGATCCTCCGTCCTTCGAATCTATCATCGATCTCCTTCCTTTCAGATCTTTTCTTTTCAACTTGTATTTCTTTTCTATCTCTCTCTCTCTCTCTCTCTATCTCTTCCTCCCCTCTTTTCTCTCTCTCTCTCTCTCTCTCTCTCTCTTTTATTTTAGCTCAACTCGAGAAGCCGCGGAAGCCTTTTTCCCTGAGATCCATTTCATTCGTACTGTCAGACCATCACGTTCGCACGAATTAATCAAGAAGATCAAACGACGATTTAGGGGTACCCTTCTTCCATCTTCTTTCTCCATCCTCTTTCTTTTTCCCTCTTATTCTCGAGAAAAGTTTAGTCTTTAAAGCCTAATCCCCCTAATGCCATAGCACCGAAAAAGATAGATAGATAGGAAGGGACTCGTTTAAAGATGGGTCCTCGGTTAATATTTTTACGAGCTCTCCTTTCGCAATTTCTCTCGTTCCGCCCTCCCTCTCCTACCCCCGTCATTCTTTATCAAAATTATTAAACTTATCGTCGATTAACTTCCACCCATGCCCAACCCCCCATCCCCCCCTTTTCTTTCTCTCTCTCTCTCTCTCTCTCTCTCTCTCTCTCTCTCTCTCTCTCTCTCTCTCTCTCGTTTTCCCCTTCTTTCCATCGTGGCTCGTATCGAATTAAAAAGAGGGATTAAAAGATGAAGAAAGAAAAAAAGATAGACAAAAAATTCTTCGTCTCGAGAGAAAAAGAGAGAAAGAGAAAGAGAGAGAGAGAGAGAGAGAGAGAGGGAAAAAAAAGAAAATAGAAATTTTCTATTATAAGATTCTTTCGTGGCGTACATTGTGACCATTCGTTCAAAAGCTCAAGAGATAAAAGGAGCGTCGGTCAAAATTGAATTCGCATATTTTCGCTTTTCGTATATTTAATTAAAAATCCTTACTTATTTTATCTTAACGTCTCCGTTCCGGCAGTCCTTTCTCCTCCTCCTCCTCCTCCTCCTCTACCTCCTTCCACCCACCTCATTTTCTTCCTCCTTTCTGCATAAGTAAAAGGATGATTTAATTCGTACCTTCGAATTAAAGTCATTTCCGCCAGGCGAAATATTTCATTCTTTCGACAGGTGTCACCGTAAAAAAAAAAAAAAAAAAAAAAAAAAAAAAGAGAGAAAAAAGAAAAACAAAATAAATAAATAAACGAACAAATGAAAAAAAAGTCAGTTATCAAAGGAACCAAAGGAAAAAAAAAAAACAACGAAAAAGACGAACAAACAAACAAATAAAAAGAAAAGGAAACATTAAGAGGAAAAATAAGAAAAGAGAGGTGATGATCGTGGGTGGAACGAGTAGGAGTTTTGAGATTAGGGAGGAGTACAAGGTAGGAGAAAAAAAAGAGGAGACATTGAAACTTGGCTCGTTCGAGCGTATTGGGTTCAAAAGGGTTCTTTCTGGTCGTTGGAAAGGTTTCCTCTTATTCGAATTTAATCGTTGGGAGTTTCATGGATTTTCTTTCGGTTTCTAATGCCGGCCGATTTTCCATTTCCTTTCCTCGTCCTTCTTACTCATTCTTCTTCTTCTTCTTTTTCACCTCCCTCTTCTATTTTTCTTCTTCTTTTTCTTCAACGCACAGCTCTTTTTCTGCCAGCGAGGCAATCTCGCATAGATCGATTTTCCCTTGAAATGACGTAAGTCAGGTCCTCCATGTTTATATATATATGTGTGTGTGTGTGTGTGTCGGAATGGCGGCTCCAGCTGCATCGCCTTATGCACCTGAATTATGAAGGCGCGTTTGCACGAGACTTTTACGGTGAGATTCTCACACAGGGTAGCGTGGTTTATCGGCTCGTCGCTTATTGACTCTCTGTGCTTCTTCTTCGTCTTTCTCAATACGATCCTCTCTTTTCCCTCTTAAAGAAAACCCTTCTCTTCCTCTCTCTCTCTCTCTCTCTCTATATATATATATATATATATATATATATATATATATATATATATATATATATATATATATATCTCTTGCTTTTGCTTCCTCTTTTTCTTCCCTTTATCCCTATCACCATTTTTTCTTCCTTTTTTTCCTCTCTCGTTCACGCCCAAGATCAAGCTCTCTGTCTCTGTCTTTCTCTCTCTTTCTCTCTCTCTCTTTCTCTTCCCTTTGACGTCATGGTATCTCGAATTTCTCGCGTTAATCGTCTCACAATTTTCCTCTCTCTCTCTCTCTCTCTCTCTCTCTCTTTCTCTCTTTTTTTTCTTATTCTTTTTTTTTTCATAACTTTACTCACTCCAAATTTTTTTTTCCCTATCTCAATTCGTATATACCCTAGGAGCACCCGATGATTAATGAATTATTTCTTTGAGTCCACGGATAAATACGATTCTTTTTTTTTTTTTTTTTGTTTTTTGTTCTTCTTTTTTGGGTTTTTCTTTTTTTTTTTTTTTTTTTTTTTTTTTATATTGACAAACAGAAAAGATGATAAGTCAAAAATTCGATCTATTTATTTATTCTTTCGAGAGAGAAAAAAGAGAATATTTTACGATTTAGAAAGAACAATGATCGACGAAAATCAAATTGTTTTTCATGTAATCGTCCGATTTAAATCGATTCTCTTTTTGATTTTTATCTTATCCATCTTTCTCTCTCTCTCTCTCTCTCTCTCTCTCTCTCTGTGATATTTTTTCAACATTTTCTTCAAAATTTATCGAAGGATCTCCATGATGATGAAGGAACAAAACTTTGTTGTATCTCTTTCGTGTAATCTTCTTTTAAAGCTTTATCTTTTCTTCCTCGTTAAACATCTCCCATGCAAATTTTCCCTCAAGTTACACAATCTTGTTCTATTCTTTTTCTTGTATCACTCTCTCTCTTTCTCTCTCTCTCTCTCTCTCTCTGTGCCATTTCTTCTTCCATCGTCCTTCGTTTTCGTCTCCTTTCCAAAAGAAACTTTTTCAAGTGTTTTGGGACACCCAAGTGGTCCAAACTCGACTCTTCCTGTCTCCATAGGGATTGAAAACTTTTCGACTAGCCAGTCAGTTCGAACTACTCTTTGAAAGTAGGCAGAAAAACGTAAAATTGGCGAAAGGATCAAGCAATAAAATTGAAAGTATCGTCTAGAGTTCTAAGTCCTTTCTACCAAATCTATTCCCCTACAATCTTCTTCTTTCTTTCTTTCTTTCTTTCTTTCTTTCTTTCTTTCTTTCTTTCTTCCTCTTTATCTTTTTCCCTTTTTCTTTTTTATCATCTTCTTCTTTTTCTTCTTCTCTTCTTTTTTCTCTTTTTCTTTTTCTTCTTCTTCTCCTCCTTCTTTCCTTCCTTTTCAAAGTCCATCGGGAATTGTACATATATATATATACATACACACATATATATATATATATATATATAGTCCATTTTAAAAGTTCATTTTGAGAGAGAGAGAGAGAGAGAGAGGGGGGGGAGAGACCGAGTTATGCTTTCTGCAAAAGAAATGAGGCGAAAAGGTTGTAGGGGGAAACAAAAAAGAAACAAAAAGAGAGAGACAG
>NC_140820.1:1332500-1345000 GCF_050613455.1 Vespa mandarinia
ATCCAAACCAATCTCATCGTCCCTTGTCGTTCTTCATAGTCCCTTCTGTGTCAGGCACATATCTTCTACTATTTCTTTACCTCTATCATCGAATTACTTTTTTACCTCCCATAAAATTTATTCCTCTTACTTCTGACCAGTTATCATAGGTATATACACACACATATATATATATATATATATATATATATATATATATCATCGATTGACACGATCCTTACGATCGAATGGTTCATGATCTAGAGAGAGAGAGAGAGAGAGAGAGACTATTTAGAACATGGAAAATTTTACGTCAATTTTCTTTTCTCTCAATCTCTATCTATCTCTATCTCTATCTCTATCTCTATCTCTATTTCTATCTCTATCTCTCTCTCTATCTCTATCTTTTTCTATATTTCTTTCGTTTCTTTCGATTTCTCGTTCGAATCTGTTATTTCATGTCATATTTTCAAACGTCGCACGTCGAAAGACGAAAAAAAATTGGACTATACATATGTATATATATATATATATATATATACGGGGGTGAGAGGGGAGAGGGAGCGAGGAAGAGAGATTTCGTAGTACTTCTTTTTTTTTGGTTTCTTTTTTTTTTTTCTACTACTTCTTCGATTCACGATCGATATATGATAAATAACATTTTAATATCACATTCTATATTTATTACTTTATTTGATTTATACATTAGAATCATGTATACGATGAATTATAGAGAAATATTATATCTTATCGTTATACTTTAGAATCGATTTATTTGTTATCGCATTCGGTATGAAATCGTGTAAACGATATAAATAATATTCGTTTCGGAGAAGTAAATATCAATCAAAAATACATCGACTTACGTTGATTTGAAATTGTCTGTAATTAACGATTATTAAGAAATGGAAAATAATGAAAAGATTGTAATTACGATTAAATCCAATTCAATTTATTGTTTTCGAATGAAACGAATGGAAACGCGAATGAATGTTATAATTATGTTAATTTGTTTTCGAGTATCCTTTAAAATTGAGACACAGTTGTCGTACTTACGTAAATGTTTGAAATAATGTAAATGTTTGAAAATAATGAATATATATCTTCGATTTTGCGGGAATTATTGAATGGGGAACAGAAAAGAAGAAGAAGAAGAAGAAAAAGAAAAAAGGAACAAGCCAAATAGAAGGAGGAACGAAGGTGTAAATAAATGAAGGTGTAAACAAATAAACAAATACATTAATGAGATAAAGAGGAAGAAGAAGAAGATGGAAAAAAAAAGAAAAAAAAAAGAAAAAGAAAAAAGTAAAGATAATAAAAATATCATAGTTATCTTCGATAAATACGATTTGCGTGAACACACCTGATTGTATGTATAAGCGTATGGTCGGATGTAAGGATGGATAGTGGGTGGAGGGTGAAGTGCCGCGGGGGGAGAAAAAACGCGTCGTTGTAGCTTAGCTCTAGGGAGAAGAAGGGCTTAAACTTTGTTTTTATCGTCGGGTGCGGTATCATTATCGAGCGAGGGGTATGTGTGTACGTACCCTCCCCCCCCCCTCTCCCCGTAATACCCGGCATATACCGCCGTTACTATTCGCTCAACAACTGTCTTTATGGCACGAAGAGCTCGCAGTTGTTCTCTGTTCCGCGACGTGAAAAAAAAAAAAGAAAAGAAAAAAAAGAAAAAGAGAAACAAAAGTATATTATATACATTAGAACGTGGAAACGTGGATGCATGTGCATCCAACGATTAAAAAAAGAGAGAGGAAAAAGAAAAAAAGAGAGAAAACTATGGATGTTGCAAACTAGGACGTTGCGCTTGGTCTTTTGTTATGGCGATAACAGTGTCTTTAGTGAACAAAAAAAAAAAAAAAAAAAAAAAAGCAAAAAAAGACAGGCGGCGGGGGGGGGAGGGGAGGTGTAACAAAAAAGATGAAAAAGATTGTTCCAGAGTTGTACTGTTTCGTTTCTTTCTTCCTTCTTTTTTTTTTTTTTTTTTTTTTTTTTTCTTTAAATAACTACGAACAATTTTGTCGACGTTAATTTTTTTTCTTCCTCTTTTTTTTCTTCCCTTTTATTATAGCATATTCGAGATTTTCGTTGATAAACGATAGATTTTGATCGATAATTGAATCGAATCGATATTTAGATCTGAATTGATATGTTTCTTATAGAAAATTTTTTCTACGTGAGAAATGACAAGAGATGACAATGCAAGAAGAGCGCCATCAGTCAATAAACAGCTTTATAAACGCATTATTCGCATGTTTCATAGTCATCTTTCTCTATGCCAATATCATTAGCTGTTTCAACCGATACGATATTCTACCTTAACCTTTTTTCTCCCTTTACCTCTCTTTCTCTCTCTCTCTCTCTCTCTCTTACCTGCCCATCCTGTTATATCATAAAATATTATATATGGCTTAATGTACTGCAAAGAGTAGATCATGAGAAAATGTTAGAGATATATATATATATATATACAAACATTCTGCGTGTATATATATATATATATATATACCGACGTACACTGTTAGTATAAAGTTTAGCCTCTGGAAAATGGATGAACATAGCTCTGGAAGAAAAAAGATTGGAAGCATAAACGTAGTGCGTCTGAAGGATGATGTCCATCCTGCCGAAAGGAAGGCTTTCATAAATCCTAGAAAATCGTGCGAGCTTAAACGTTAAGACGCGCTAAACTTTCGATATATCTAAAAATTTTCAATTCATCGTTCTTATCTGAGGATTATTTACTTTTTGAGATAAGATCTATATCTCTCTTTGTTATTTCTTTTTTCGTTTTTTCTTTTCTTTTATTTTCCTTTTTTTTTTCTTTTTCTCTTTCTTTTTCTTTTTCTTCGTCAGTTCATTCTCAATAAAAAAGAAAAAAAAACACTTATCCCACGATAATAATTTTCTACGCGATAATTATTTATAGACTTTAATTGAAACTATAAGATTATTAAGAGGAAGGAAAATTATTAATTCGAGAACATCGGATATATAATCGAGCATACATTATAATAATTATAATAATGATAATAATAATAATAATAATAATAATAATAATAATAATAATAATAATAATAATAATAATAATGATGATAATGATAATGATGATGATGATGATGATGATGATTTCGATTGAAGTATTTACGTTGCATGCATCTTTAAACAAGATTTTCACCATTGAAAATAAGTACTCATAGTTCGTTAATAAATTCAGAAATTCATTTTGATTTAATTATATTAACATTCACAGTATCCTAAGTTGTTATATCATTTTATCGTTTCATTTAATTTTTATAAACGGTTTAATATTTTCTCATTCTTTTTTCCATCGATCCAACCAACATTCTCTCTTCCTCTCTCTCTCTCTCTCTCTCTCTCTTTTATTCATTATGAATTGTTCATTGTATCGTGTAACGTAGTAAACGTGAATATATATATATATATATATATATATATATATATATATATATATATATATACAAGTGTAGGTGAAAAGAACTTAATATATCCAATCGTTAAATTATATTTCATAGTTAGACGGTTAAACGTGAACGAACTTTTAGGGTTGCTAATAAAGGGACGAAGGAAAGAGAATAAAAGCCGCATGGGGAGAAGCTCGAGAGAAATAGAGAGAGAGAGAGAGAGAGAGGGAGGGAGAGAGAGGGAGGGAGAGAATGGTTAACTCTTCGTCAACACTCGTAAAATTTCTACCATTAAAGCTCTTGCTGGTTCATAGTAAAGAGACAGAGAAAGAGAGAAAGAGAGAGAGAGAGAGAGAGAGAGAGAGAAAATTCAAAGAAAGGGATGATTCGAAGTTCGAAACAAGCCTCGAGTTATATATTGTAGAACAAGGGAGACTTAACACCTGTGCCGAAATTCCCAGACCATTCCTCGTCTCTTTTAACTGCCTCATTCCCCTTTTTCCCCTCTCTCTCTTTCTCTTTCTCTCTTTATCTGGCCTCAGTCCAACCCCGTTAAACTTCAACACATCACCCTTATTCCTTCGAATACTGTCGCGAAACAACCGTGAACCATTCTGATACGTTCGAAAACTTTCCTCTCTCTCTCTCTCTCTCTCTCTCTCTCTCTTGCTCTGTCTTTCTTAGGTTGATTGTAGACGTCTTGTCTGTGGGCTTGCGCCCACAATCAGCCTTATTCCTATAGATTTTCAAGAATCCATCGCTCGTCTTTTCTATCTTACGATGTCGAGAACACATCCTCGATGCCAACGCCCTTTCGAGAACACCCTCCATCGGGGACCATTAGACCTACCCTTTCCCTCGGGAAAACTTGACTTATGACGGAATACGTCTATAAGCAAAGAACTTGAGTGTGTTACCTCATATTCCTCTTCGTACCTCCTTTTATGACACCATCCATTCCTTCTTCGTTCTTCGGTCTTCGTTCTCGTTTTCGCCTTCGTCTTCGTCTTCGTCTTCGTCTACAACGAAATGGACGAAGATGTGGTACGAAATGTTAGTATATTTTTGGTACTTACTTTTGCAACATCATTCATTTCTTCTTCTTCTTCTTCTTCTTCTTCTTCTTCTTCCTCTTCTTCTTCGTCTTCTTCTTCTTCGTCTTCGACGAAAGCAGACGAAAAAAGAACGAAGATGTTCTGGCAAAAAGTGTTAACAGATTATGGATACATGTATATATACATACATATATATATATATATATATATATATATATATATATATATATAGATAGATATATATACATACATAGATATCTACTTAGAGATACCTTCGAGACTTTTCTCAATTCCTTCAGCATTTTTCGAATATAAAAGATAGAAAGAGTATTCAATACCATGAAATCTCGAATGGTGGAATGACGTTCGTTACCTTAAACGAACCTTTGTCCCGTAATTTTCTTCTTTTTTCAACGATCACGATCCTCGAGAGAAAGTGAAAAAGAATTTCTTAGAGAGAATCATCGTGAGATTTTTTCCTTATTCGAATATTCTCGTTCGATTTTTCACTATGGAAAATTCACTCTTGAAAGATTCGTCAACGACGAATTTTCCCAAATTTTCTCTATTGCTGATTTTTTGTTTTTTTCTGTAAAGAATCCCTTTTTATTTTAATATGTACGTATGAATATATTTATTTAATATACACGCGAGCGCGCACGCGTGTGTGTGTGTGTGTGTATAAGAAAGAAAGAGAAAAAAAGAGAGAGAGAGAGAGAGAGAGAGAGAGAGAGAGAGAGAGAGAGATATCTATATATATAATTTCGTTTATCCGATCGTTTTTCGTGTTCCATTTGAAAAGTTCTTTTCCTAGCAAGCTTTACAAGAAATCTTCGTCCTTCTTTCCTCTCCCTCCCCCCTATCCCTTTCCAATCGAGACGCCATTTGACGGAGTGGTAGGTTACAGAAGGGGGAAGTAGAAAAGATCCTTCGAAGCCGGTTTACAAACGTCAGCTCGTTCAGGTTGTATTAGTGATAGTGATGGTGGTAGTAGTAGTAATAGTAGTCGTAGTGGTATTAGGTGAGGGGTTAAAGGAGTACAGGGAGAAAGGAGATTGTCGAAGAACGCACTCGAAGGCTGCTAGGGGTAGGTATTTCCTATGATTGCAAAGGCACAGAGCCTCGAGACGTACGAGAAGACGAATGACGCTCGCGCTTGAGTGAACGCTTAAAGCATTTTCCCAAAGACATTCCTCTGCCCGCATGATCTTCCGTTTACCCGCTCCCTTGTATCCACTGGCACGGTGATGGTTGTGTAGTGATGGTGATGGTAGTGCCATCGTGTTTAACGCGAGACTATTCGCTTTTGACGTTAATGCGGCTCACGTTTGGCTCTTTGATTAGTCGAAGAGAGAGAGAGAACGCTATCGTACGCGTCTTCCTCATACCGACCAAACCACCCCCTAATCATCCCCAATCTCTCACCTAACTTCCTTCTAACCACCTCCTAACCACCTCCTAACCTCCCTCTAATCTCCCTTACCAACCGATCGTCTCTTTACAAAAAAATACTTTGCAAAAAGCATATCAGAAATTTAATCGTCGTCGTTCTCGCGTTCATATATTTTAATAAAATTTTAATGTAAATTTAAGTATCTTTTATTTTTTTTCTCTCTTTCTTTCTTTCTTTCTTTCTTTCTTTGGTTTGCTTTGCTTTGCTTTTGATATTAGGCGGATATACGCGAATTGTCTCGTGTATTAATGTTGAAAAAGAAAAATTAAAATTATCCGCGGGTGATTTAACGTGTCTAACGAAGATTCAACGATAGAGTCTGACAAATATTTTATATAGGATTATTAAAATATATATATATATATATATATATATATATTTTTTTTTTTTTATTGGATGGTATCATACATCTGTCGATTCGTCATTGGAATATCTTTTTTTATCTTTACACGATATTCGATAAAAATATATCAAATTATTATAATATATAAATTAAAGTATAATACATATATATAACATATATATATATATCGTAAATTAAAGATAAGATTTATATTGTCTTTGAAAATTGTCGTAAAGAAATTTTCTCTTTTTATCTTAATCTTTCTCTCTCTCTCTCTCTCTCTCTCTCTCTCTCTCACTCTCACTCACTCGCGCGTACGCACGCGATGGAAAAGAAAAAGAAAAAGAAGAAGAAGAAGAAGAATTCGTGTATACCTAGGTAAAAGGTCGTTTGAAAATAAAGTATGGTAGAAGAAAAAGACGAAGAGGTTTTCTTCGAAGCGTGCCGAAGGAGACAGGCTATATGCGGGCATGTGCCAGGCATAAATACGTATACATATTTATAGGACGTCTCTTGGTTGGGTTAGAGAATGCGTTCTAGTAAGAGAGAAAAAGAGGAAAGAGGAAGTTGAAACGACAGGAGAACTCTCTCTCTCTCTCTCTCTCTCTCTTTCCCTTTCATATACACTCTTACTCCGTACACGTTTTCCAGCTACATCGTATTTGTGAATCAATATTGAAATATCTTTCCTTATATTTAATATTATACCGGAGCAAAAGCGAAATATAGTTGCGACGCGTTTCTACGGTTTGCCGATAGGTACGCTACGCTACGCCACGTTAGTATAGATAGAAACGTTTTTCACAAATGGCATCAAGCCACCTGGTAGAATGGGATTTATAGAGAGCGAATGGAGATGGGGATGGGAAGCGGGAGAAGGGTGGAAGTGTAGTAGAGGCGAGAGAATCGTATTTTGCGAACATGAGAGAGAAAAGAAAAAAAAAAATGAAACAAGCTTTGCCGATAATGAGTCTTGGTAGAATCATAGTTATTATTACATTCGTACGATGGAAAAACTAAGTTTCGTAGAAAAGTAAATTCATACGTGCAAATATATTATAGTAATAATAGTAATATTAGTACTAGTAATATTAGTAATAGTAAAAGTAATGGTTAGTACTGGTACTATACTACGAATGTTATACTTGATCTCGATAGAATATGTTTATTATGTTTACATTAAAGGCATTCCATCGTAGAGGATACTTTTACTTATTCGTCCCCTCGAGACTTTGTTCGAGCAAATACGAGAAAGAGAGACAGAGACAGAGATAGTGATAGAGAGGAAGAGAGAGAGAGAGAGAGAGAGAGAGAGAATACTAATCTATCAAACTCATTCCTCTCGCTCTTACTAGTCGATTTAGTGATTCGAGTTATATAAAAAATGATCACTCTATTTTTACGAGAAGTAGGAGATAAAAATGTAATAATATTTTTTTGTCACTCGTTTCTCTGATATGAGAAAAAAGAGAACAAAGGAAAAGCTTCTATCTTCCTTAATGATAATAGCAGCTCTCTCATTAACGAATATTCGTTCTTTTTATTTTTTGTATTTCTTTCTTTTCTTTTTTTTCTTTTTTTTTTTTTTTCCCCTTATCTTTCGTTTGCTTATTTCGAAACGTTTTAACGTATCTTGTTACTTCAGACTTTCGTCAGCAGGGTAACGTCAAACCTTTCATCTTTTATCTATATATATATATATATTCGAAACTGTCTGTTCGTTTCTGAACGTTTTCGTGAAAATATGTTCTCGCGTGCGTCGATCATGTAAAATTCATAACAAGCATCGTAGACGGAAATATTTCCCACGTCTTACTTTAAATTCGCATTACTTAACTTGCCGAAGTTAATCGTTCGTCAATCGTAAGTTTTATAAGTTATAAGTTTATCTTTTAACCATTATACTTATAATATGTCTTATATATAAATATATATATATATATATCTTACTTCACAACTTACTATTCTATTTTTTATAGAATATACGTATGCAACTTATCCGTACGAAAGTTGAATGTATTCTCATAGAGATCTTCAAAACTTTCCTTAAAAACGAGTTACAAAAAGTTACAAAAGTTAATGTTACATTTTTTTCTATGCGTTTAGTTTGCTTGTTGCTATGCAAAAAAAAAAAAGAGAAAGAAACCGGAAGGAGAAAAAAGAAAAGAGAAAGGATATAAGAAGAGAAAAAAATTCGACAAGTTGGTCGCGTTATCGCTTGATAGAAAAAAAAAAGAAAAAAAAAAAAAAAAGAGAGAGAGGAAGAAAAGAAGTCGTGAAAGGAGATGAAGAGAAGAGGAAAGAAAGAAAGAGGGGAAAAAAAAAACAGAACAAACGAACAAAGAAAAGAAAAAGAGAAAGAGTACATACGTATATTTTTTGCGACTGACTTACATTTTCGTTCAGTCGTGCATTCATTCGTTCGAGAATGAAAGAAAAAACCAAAAAAAAAAAAAGAAAAAAAAAAAAGAAAAAAAGAGAAAAACAAACAAACAAACAAAAAAAGTAGAAGAAGTAGAGGAAGAAGGAGGAGTAGGAGGAGGAGGAGGGAGGAAAAAAAGGAGAAGGAAGAAACAGCTTCCGGCTTTTTCTCGTAGCGTCTTTGAGAAAGTACGAGTGAGAGTGAATGAGAAAAAGTAAGAGAGAAAAAAAAGAGTGAGAGAGTGAGAGAGAGAGATAGAGAGAGAGAGAGAGAGAGAGAGAGAGAGAGAGAATAACTTTTTCGACGAGTACTAGTGCTAACAATGGGCACGTGACCCGAAGAAAGATATAACGGTATGTATGGCCGCACGCGTTCTCCTTCCTACTTGTTTTACTAGAAATTGTAGATGAGCCACGATTACGTATTCCGATCGTAGAAGATATCAGACCACCAGGTAGTGCCTACCTCTTTGCTCCCTGTGATGGAGTGTTTTCTACCCTTTGCGACCCTTCAGCAATCCCCCCAGAACTGTTCCTCACCACCAATCTCCTTCACTGTCCCTCATCCCCTTACCACCATCGTTTCTCCTCTCTTCCATGAACTTTGTAAAGAGAGAGACAGAGAGAGAGAGAGAGAGAGAGAGAGAGAGAGAGAGAGAGAGAGAGAGAGAGAGAGAGAAAGACAAAAAAAAATAGCCAAAAATAGCACGGGCCCCGTTCTACAGGGTTTAGGAACTTACGAAATTGACGATGTTAAAATGGGTGGGTCCATTTCTCGTAGCACGTTGAAATTAAGCAACCCGAATAGGGTAGGTACCAGTACTATTATCTGACTACGTTGATTGCAGGTTCGATTCTACCGTTGATTGTACTACCGAAAGCAGACCTTCCATTAGGAAATATATCTAACGTTCTTGTCGAGCACGTTCTTCTCTCTGTCTCTCTCTCTCTCTCTCTCTCTCTCTCTTTCTCTGTGTGTGTCTTTGCATACGATATAATCTAGAGAGAGAAAAAGAGAGAGAACAATCCTCGTCGAGTTCACATCGCAAATTTCGTTTCTTGAAGAACTAGTAGAAGATCTCGTTAAGATTCACCTTTTGCCTTTTTGATAACCTATTACTCCTTTTCTCTCTTCTCTCTCTCTCTCTCTCTCTCTCTCTCTCTCTCTCTCGTAAAGGCGTATTTTAAATTATAGAGCGTATCTTGAAAAATAAAATGATTACTTACGATATCCGATAGTAATAAAAAAGAAAGAAAGAAGAAAGTCATGCATTCGTAAAAATGATTTTGATTTTATATCGATTCAGCAAGCTTATAATGATAAACCATACTATGATAATCATTTGAAAATAATATCCGTTCGTATTATAGTCGATTAATATTTTCTACGTTCAATGATGAAACGAGACGTTTAGTCTATTAACAATCAAGTGTAGTATGCTTTCTCTCCCTCTCTCATTCGACAGAGAGAAAGGAAACCTCGTGCATTGTTTACTCAAGCCGTCGTCTCTCTCTCTCTCTCTCTCTCTCTCTCTCTCTCTCTCTCTCTCTCTTTCTGTCTATCTTTCGCCATCCTCGTTAAAAGGAAAGAGATAGGGTGATAGGGATTAGGTTGGGAACGGAGGGAAGAAGGGAGAAAGTGAAGGAGTGGAGACGCAAAAGCGTGAAGAGGAAGTACAGAAGAGGGAATAGTAGTAGTAGTAGTAGTAGTAGCAGTAGTAGTAGTATAGCTTGCAAACTTTCGTTGGGAGTTAAATTATACCGGAGGAGTGACGTCGGCGAAGATAATCACACGCCTCGCAACAGCCAGTTCATCATTGCAGCGGTATCGTGCTAAGGGGTTGATGCATCGTCGAAACCTTGCACGAACTGGCCGAGGGTGATGAGGATATGGAGGGTTAATGTTTGCTAGTCTCTGTCTCTCTTCCTCTTTCTCTCTCTTTCGGTTTCTCTCTTTCTATCTTGGTCTCTCTCTCTCTCTCTCTCTCTCTCTCTCTCTCTCTCTCTCTCTCTCTCTCTCTCTCTCTTTCACATACACACAACAACAAGCCATAGGGAAAATCCTCCACGCCTCTTCTCAGCACGGTAGGAACTCTATTAAGGTTGGGAAAAACGAAGTAAAAGGGGTTCATAAGTCAGTTTGAATACAGACGTATATTCGTTTAGAGGGTGAAAACTCTTATATAAACAGAGCTCATCGTCATTAATATCAATGGAACAATGAAACGTATATATATTTATATATATAATATTTTCGATAAATTTCTTAACATTTAATTCTGATAATTGGCTATTGTTTATTATTATAATCGGTATAATGAAATTTTTAATGATATTAAATACATGTATATATATATATCGAAGGATCTTTTTTCATTGTTGTTATTATTGTTAATATTTTATTATTATTATTATTAAATAATTTTTTGTCCTTTGCTGTTTCAGGTACATTGCAAATCACAAACTCTATCAGTAGCGACCAGGCAAAATACGAATGCGTGGCGAACAATTCTGTCGGCACGGAATATTCGAAATCAACTCTGCTATACGTTAAAGGTACATATGTATACATTTATACAATATATATATGTAATATATATATATATATATATATAGAAAAGAGAAAGGATTTGTACGTACATATGTAGCTACATATATACTGTGATTATATTGGAATACATTATTGCAACAGAGACAGATTACGAAATTCACTCTTGTATAAATCGAATTCGATGTTCTTTTCACAAGGCTCGTGAACAAACGAGATCCTATGTCTCTTTAACGAATCCATTATGATTAGGAAAAAGAAGTCGATTGAAATAAATCAATCTAGCGTTGCTACCTCTAACAAAGTCGTTCATTTGTACCACGGTAATTAGTATTAACGTAAACGAAAGGGTAATTAAAACGTTGCGATGACTAAACGAGTGCGTGACAAAAAGATACGATAAAAAGATTTTCGAAGCCGTGACGGAGGAAGTAAAGGGGTTGGTTGAAGGACGAAGGGACAGGGTATGGGGATTCAATTTTTTTTCAATTCTCCTCGTACCAATCCTTCCACATGGTATATATATATGTATGTATATATGTATGTATATATACAACGATCTCATAAACTTTTCAACCCCTTTATTTGTCGCGTTACAAGATTCTTTTAGCTATGCGAATAAAAGATTCACAACTGCTCGAATAGCTTGAAAAAAAAAAAACAAATACGTCGGACGAGAAACAGGAAAAAAACGGAAAAAAGAAAGAAAGAAAAAAACGGGATGGGGAGAAGGGGTAAAAAAAAAGAAGAGGAGGAATGAAAATACAAAAGCACGGTTGAAAATAACACAAACGATATTCAACAATGGTTAAAGAGAAAGAGAGAGAGAGAGAGAGAGAGAGAGAGAGAGAGAGTGAATGAGTGAGTGAATGAGTGAGTGAGTTAGTGAGTCTGTTGACGGTTGATTAAAAATGTATTCTGCTTTTAGTTCGTCGCGTTGCCCCGAGCTTCTCGATACCACCGCCAACTCTGAGCGAGGTCACGCTAGGAGCATCATTGAATTTGAACTGCGTTGCTGTTGGTGCACCTATGCCGGTTGTACAATGGCGAAAATATCCAGCTACTGACATAACACCCGACGACAATCTACCAGTTGGAAAAAATGTTCTCTATCTTACGGACATACAAGAATCAGCTAATTATACTTGCACGGCGTCCAGTCCAATTGGTGTAATACACGCTACTTCTATGGTGAAAGTTCAATGTGCGTAAATAATGTTGAATATTAAAATATAACGATTACGTGTGTGTGTGTGTGTGTGTGTGT